>NC_090882.1:13992847-13997847 GCF_036669935.1 Montipora foliosa | reverse complement strand
AGAGCCTAGATAGTCTACGTTTGTATTAAATACTATTTATGTAAGGGCCTGTTTAGTTTTCTAGCATGCTTGGGAGATCAAGCGAAGCTATGCTCGTCGCAGTTATGAACGCAATTTTTGCAATTGCGTTCATAACTGCGACGATCATGGCTTCGCTTGATTTCATATCCGCAGTTCATATATGATTCATTTCATATACCATTCATCATTGATGCTTGGGAGAGTAAATGTTCCGGAGGTTGACCTGTTCTCTAAGTCAATTTCCGGTTTCCTGTGGTCGTTTTACACGCGCCTTTTGTTTTGGCTGGGTATTAATTGTTTCTCGGTTGATGCTCTCTCATTTGTGTCAGCAATACAATTATTCGTCAGTGGCGGTCTTTATTCAACAGTATCACGTATATCAAATCGACTTGCTTTGTTTAATTTGACGAGGCCTTAAGAAAGTCTCTGGGGAAGGCTTAACATATAATAGGATTAAATACAGCGCGCGGCTGAAAAGACTTTGCTTCCATTTTTGGGTCAATTATCTTATGAACGCAAGCAAATAAGATTACTTGTGAGACAGCGTGGATTGCTTATAGCTGTTAACCTTAATTGGCACTAAGTTCTTTGTCTGATCTTAAATTAAGTAGCACACAGCTTTCTTTTGTTATTCACCATTTTGCTCACCCTGGCGTATCCACGCTCTTCTAAAACTCATTTGGGATGAAATCAATTTCTCAGTCAACTTTTCGTTGATATTTAGGCTGGATAATTTAGAATTGGTGAGCTCAGTTCTGTGTAACAGCCGAAGAAAAGTTCCAAGCACTTATGTGCGTAGTTCATCGGGATTTCTCTAACGGCAAATTGCGATTTGCCAAAACTATGAAAAACGTGTTTGATTTTTACGGGCTCAGTTTTTTTCCTGTTAGCTACAGATATCACGCACTTTTCATGGAGCAGTGTGGCCCAGTGGTTAGGGCGCTTGCCTTGAGATCCGGTGATCCCGGGTTCAAGACCCGCTCTGACCACTCGTTGAATTTGATCCTGGTAGGCCCTGGTTCAACTTCCCAGCTGCACTTGTAAATAGCCAACTGGCTTGCCTCCGGCCAGTTGGGATTCTTAACAGTTGCTGTTGTTCTGTTCTGTCGTTTCGTTGAGTTTCATCGGCCCTGAAAAGCCCCTGATCACTAGTCGGGTGTGATGACCACTACACTATCAGGACAACCATGCTGGCAACATGGCTGATTGATCCCCCCTTAATGTGTGGCATTTATGTGGGACTCCATAAGGGCCAGTTTTTCTGTGATAACGCTGGGTCAACATGCGGTTCACAGGCGGACAAGGGTAATAAATGTGCCTTATTCCAGGAATACCTTTATCCCCGGAATAAATTCTGTTCTGTTAGAATAGCAGATTTATCTCTGGAGTAACTGTTATGTCAGGTATAATTTATTCCTCCTTTCAGGAACCGGCCCCTGTACTGTTGTTTTCGAATGACCGGCATCTGTCCTTCATTTATGGTGGAAATTAGTCAAAAACATCAAGGAACTTAGGGAAGCTACGAAAGTTCTTAAGGGACATCTTAGTTTTTTTCTCGACATCGGACTTTGTTCTTTTTTACTTTTTTTGTGTGTGTTTTAAAATCGAAGTTGGTTTTTGCGAGCATCTGACTTAGTCTTTCCGAAAATCGGAGTTTGTTTTTCGAAATTAAGATAATTTCCCGACCCCGAACCCCACCCCGACCCCGACCTCATTAATTATTTAGCACCGTGCAAAAGGTCTGACCTGACCTATAACAAGTGACATGTGGAATGTTTGACCTGTGTTCGAAGGTTGCGTGACAAACGTAGACTCGGAAAGAATGCCAGATTGCGTAGTAAAGATAATTGATGTATGCTAAATTCTGCCTATTTTTATCCCCTGCCATTGTGTCATATTTCACCGAGCAAGTCGAATCATATTCTTACTCTCGTCTTTGCAGTTGAACTCCCAAGCTCGTGGTCAGTCCAGACTGCATATTATCAGGTGAGGACTCCGTAAGTTATTTCGATCTGGTGGGTGAGTAAATAAGTTATTCACCGAAGTGGATTTGAATATGGGAGTTTCCAAGCAGAGATAAATATATAACACTTCCATCGACACTGAAAGGTTAATAATATATTGTTTTAGTACATACCACATAAGTTGAATAATCAGCCGAATTTGCTTCTCGGTAAACGAAGCCTAACGGGTTCGGGGAAGCCGTTGGAGGTGGGTAGAGAGCTTCGAAGCGACGACGTACATGTAATATCCACCATTAGCCACGGGTGTTACGAAAACGAAGACCCCTCCGGGGTGAGGGGAGACTAAAAACTAGATATTTCAAACGCCTTTTAATCTAGCCGTACGACCCCACCTTAAGGATTTCCCTTACCCTTCAGGATGTTCCCACCTTTCAGGATTTCCTTAGCGAAAAAAAAAAAAAATATGTATAGCAATAAATAGTGAAATCTGTCGGACAGGTTTTTCGCAAATGTCAAAAACGTCGATTTCCTTCCATTTTGATAATAATCGTTTAACCGTGACTAAGGACTGCAATGCCGTGAAAGGATCTATGCATTACGTTGGATCAACATAAGCATTTTAGGACAGATCAACAACATTCACGACGGCATTCTCTTCAAAATGGATCTACGGTCGGCCAAACGTAGCATGATTAGCGCTCAATCTAGAAAGCAGACGCAAAGTTAACAGCAGTTTAATTTCGGGCTTGTTGACCCTCGTCAATAGGGTCATAGGGCGGTTGCGATTTGCTCGGCAATAAAGTTTGAAAACAAATAATTCAATGAAAGATCAAACAAAGTGTTAACTGAGTCCCGTGTTATGTTTTTTTGGCCGTTCCCAGCTGTTTTAGGCGTCATTTTTCCAGATCTTTTCTCGACCGCCGCTTAGAGAGTCAAGAAAATTCGAGAAAATTGACGAGGCAGGCAACACGGAACCGCCGGCCTGTGATCTCGTCTTGTTCAAGCTGGAACTGACGACAAACCAGTGCAATTCTTACCTTAATTTAAGACACCAGCATCCGATCGATTAGGGATGTCCCCATACCTTCGCCGAATTTGACGAAGACAAGAAGACAACATCTGTACTCCATTTCTCTTAATGCTTAATAGTCTAAAATTCCGTGCTGCGTGTTGTACAGTCCAGTCCAAAGATTTTAATTGACATTTCCATAATCTTGAGGTACCAAACGTTCCACAATAACTTGACATCTCGTTGAGAAAAAAAAGATTAAATCCAGTAGTCCAGTCTGGGTTATAAATCGACAAAACTCTCTCTATCATCGATTCAAAACTCAACAAAAGCTACAAGTAGTAAATAGTTCTCACAGAAACTACAAAAGCTCGTCATACATGATTCTACAATCGAGCTGAACAAAAAACTATCGAAAACGAAACCAAAAAACCCTAGTGATCGCCTCTCGAGAGAACAAACAGAGCCAAAACTGTTCTGCCCAAAGACTGATTGGCTCAGCTCAATTGACTTTCAAGTAGGGGTAGGAGTTATTCAGCAGACCATGAACTCCACGTGAAATCTCCTTGCTCGATTTTTGAAGCCAAAATTAAAACTTCTCAGACCTCCCGACGGGTTTTAAGATATCGCTTCAAAATTTTCAGTTTTAGTAAATGATTGTACCCCAAATGCCGTTTGAGGAATGTTTCGTTTGTCTTCGGAGACTGATGTTATGGCACTTTTTCTTCCCAAATTTAGTATGTGTTTGGACTGTGAGCGTGATATTTCTTTCGATTCTGAACATATCAAAAATTCCTCAAACGGTATTGGAGTGCATTCATCCGTGACTAAGATGCAACAAAGTGCGGTTATTTTCGCAATAAAGTGAAGGGGCAGGAGTTTCTGAAGCAGACTCGGTCGTTCTGAGTTTGAGCCGTCAATACTAAAAGACAATATTAAATACTAAAAAACTAAGACTTTATTCGAATAATTCACTCCATTAAAATTAATATGATATATAGTTTGACCCTATGCAAAAAATAGCGGTGCGACAATTTCACTTTCTGCGAACACGTTATTTTCCTTTACCGAGACCTTAGGTAAAGGTAAAGGTAAAGTCTGCTACGAGCCTAGAAGGCCCATCAGGCCGGCACTTATCTCCGGTTTCTGTAGCATGAAGCGACTAGGAGTATTTCTACTCCCCCCTGGATGGGATGCTAGTCCATCGCAGGGTTACCCCAGCATTAAATTCACCGGTACCCATTTATGCATAGATCTGGGTGGAGAGAGGCACCGTGAGAGTAAAGTGTCGTGCCCAAGAACACAACACAATGTCCCCGGCCAGGACCCGAACCCGGCCCACTCGATCCGGAGTCGAGCACTCTAACCATGAGGCCACCGAGACCTTAGGAAGAGAAAAATCGAAAAGAATTTTAAGATCTCAAAAAGTATGTGAACAAGGTTCACTGCCTGATCGTTGAGATGTTCTATCTTAGAGACCTTAAGCCGAAACTAAACCATGTAATATTTCAATTTTTGCAAAGCCATGCGTCCCTTGCTACATCCCAGGAAAGATCTCTGTTCAATTAGGCCTATATATCATCCTTCACCATACAGTTGGTTAACATCCGGTCGTTGGGAATTAACTTCGAAAGACATTGCTACGATGACTCATTGCCACGGGAGCTAACGAGTAGCTCTTTTCATTTAAGAAGGCTCTATAATCGCCAAACCCTAATCAGCCTTATTTGAGTGCGTGGTCCGCTTTCATTAATTTCATTTGACATCAGACAAAAGCTGTAGAAAGCAGTATGAGTAGAAAAACTTTACTGTGCTCAAAAGCTAACGATTAGCCCTTAAAGGGCAATGTATGCTATGTCATAGCTGTCAATTTGTACAGCTCTGCCGGAGCAGAAATGACGATCGTTATGCCACCAGCCCAAGGTATATGTTATTTATTTGCCCAATAAGATGCATGTGCAAGGTGGATTCTCATAGGATGACAAACAGTGGACACTTCACGTTCC
>NC_090882.1:13967847-13987847 GCF_036669935.1 Montipora foliosa | reverse complement strand
CTATGTGACTCATGTGACAACACTGAGCATTGAAATACTTTGCCCTTGGCTAGACTCTGAATCATAAGTAAGTGCGATCTGTTTGATTTAAGAAGGTAAGTTGTGGTCAAAATAACTACGCTGTACGCATGGTTTCTGAGGAGACGATAAACCGTAAATAGCCCCCTGGGAAGACACGTGGTTACTAGTAAAATATTAAACCCAGGAAGATTGAAGAAAATAAAAGGGAATCGTGTAACAATTAAATCGGCATAGAGGCTGACATCGGAGTCGAAATTGTTGAATTTCCTATATGTTAAAGTAGAATGACCTTTAGGTGAATTGATGGAAATCTTACGGAATGCATAGACGAGACTATAGTCACTTAGGCTTACATGAGACACATCAGCGGAAACAATATCATTCTGACAATTTGTAAAAATAACATCAACCGGAGTAGAAGATGTGATAGTAATGCGAGTTGGACTATCTATTAGTTGTCAAAGATTATAAATATCAACAATATTTGTTAACAACACTGTGTTGATATCAGGTTGCGGAGAAGCCAAATTACAGTTAAAGTCACCCATTAAATAAAACTCAACGTTCTCTGCATCAAGCTTGCCAACAAAGGATTCAAAATGAGACGATTTCTTCCGAAACTTCTATATGCGAACTAAGCAAGATACAGATTTTTTTAGCCTGTTTTATGCAAATACTGATGCAAAAGTAAATAAATATTGATACAAAGTTTTTAGGAAGAGCCGAAAGATGTGATTCATCGGTCTGTTAAAACACTACATTGATCAGACCAATGCGATAGTTTGTCTGTACAAAGTAGAATGTTTGCGCTTGAAAAACGGGAAAAAAAGTGAGAACGTTGCAGTGTCTGGAAATCGTTAGTACACTGTATACGTAGCCTGTATTTCGGTGGGGTTCCAAGCTAGAAATTTAAGTATGTGACTGTTGTGTAGGGGCATCAAAAAGAGAGGAATAGTCCACTCTTAAGACTCAACATTTAATACCCTCAGTCAATATGGCGGAAAACCAGCACAGACTAAGCACATAGTCACAATTTACCCACGATTCTTTTGGGGCTCGTAAAATAATAATTAACAAGATATGACAGTGACAGAAAGACACTGTCATCAGATCGAGATCAATGCGCGTGCGAGAATCCACGCGAGGGTGCCCTGCAATCTTCAGGGCGGCTATTTTGGTGTCCCTTACACAGAAAAAATGTCGATTCTTTTTGGGCAAGACCACACAATCATCCAATCTGAGCAAATTAGGACGCGTTCTCCTTCGTCGAACGCAATTATTTACCAACAACAACAACAATCTCAAACGGAAAATCAAACGGAGTTAAACGGAAAATGTTGTGAAAAAGATTACTGTGCATGTAATTTCAGTTTTAGTTTTTGATTAAAATTGTTTATTATTATTTGCAAGGCTTGTTTCTTTACTGCTGTCAGCTCAGAGGTGTTTGATCTGTTTGATCACTGTAAACTGTACACATCAATGACGGTTACTTTTCTACTTTATGCAGAGGCATAATTATTTCTATAAACACTATACACTCTTTTTTTATTTATAAGAACCTGTTTTATAAGAACGTTGAGGCTGATATTAACCATAATTATTATAACGTGTTAAGAACATTCCTCAGGCTGACTGAGTTTTTAGAGAGTGTCTAATCAGCGTGAGCGGGTGGGTCTTGGGTCATGGGTCGTGGGTCATGGGTCGTGGGTCGTGCGTGGGTCTTGGGTTGTTGGTCGTGGGTCCCTAACCCTGACCCATTTTTTTTATAAACGACTGGAAATTCTCGAAACAGACAAGACCTAAGACCTAAGACCTAAGACAAATTTGGACCGAGCACTGAGGGAGCAAATATATATCTTTTTTTATCTTCAAACAAACACGTCCCACCACCCACCTACCCACGATCCACCCACCCACGCGATTTAGCCTCACCCGAGTTTTTATAAAAAAAAAGAGTGTATAAATTTCTTTCTGGGGCTAGAGACGGGAGCTCCGCTTTAAGGCTTGGCAAAATCTATATATTAATAATAACAACAATGAGAAGAAGAAGAAGAAGAAGAAGAAGAAGAAGAAGAAGAAGAAGAAGAAGAAGAAGAAGGCGAAGAAGAGGAAAAGGAAGAACAACAACAATCAGGGTAAGAAGTGAATTCTACTTGATGTGGCTACACAGTTTTCCGAAAAATAGAAATAACCAAAATGTGGCAGATGCCACAGAAATCAATCACTTAATTCCTTAATCACTTCGAACACGAGTAATTGATAATAATAATCAAATATTTTTTTTTAAAGGAAATTTAAAAAATAATAACAGAAAGTTATAATATTTAACTTACCGTGACTACTACATGGCTTAATCGTGTGCGTTGATTGAGATCGCGAATTCCCTTAAAGGCTCTTAGTAGTTCAGTAGCAGCCAACCCCTGCTGATTCAGCATGTGGTCACCTACGAAAATTCTATCTCGTAAACCGGAGGGAAAATTGCAGGTTGGAGGTTGCAGGTCACTGTTTTCCCATAACTGCAACAACCCAAACCTTTACAAAAAATGTTAACCTTAGTATTAAATATTGTTTCATAGGCCTAATGTTAGGGTTAGTAAAGGTTTAGGTTGTTTCAGCTATAGTGAAACTCTAACCTGCAACCTGTAACCTGCAGTCTACCCCCTCCGCTCGTAAACAGCCAGTTAAGGCCACTTTTTCTTACACCTAAATAAAATAACTACACAAAATTATACTTATTGGTGTTGGTGGTTATTTCCCCGAGTTCATCGTAATTTTTGTCTTTTTTTAAAAGAGAGGTTATAAACAGTGTTCGGCTGCTCAGTTGTTGTTTTTCAGTCTGTCTAGAAAACAAGACCACAAACGCAGGAAACAGGTTTTCTTTGGTTCGGGCTCGGTCGCCTGGAGTGAACATTTTCACCGCGTTCACGTGGGAAAAAACACTCGTTTGATTGAGTGTTCGAAGAGATGTGTCGCATTACTGACCATTTCTTCACACTTTCTAGGAATCTGCATTTGATTGAAGAGTATACTTGACAATCGATGCCCTTTGAAAGTGAAGAACGCTCGCCTCCCAATAAGCATTGTTGTCCACAAGTCACAAGTTTGAATAATTTAGGTTTATTTAATAATCACAATTTCGCTTGGTGCAGTCTTAACTCTGGTGCTCTCAATCACCCCAATAATCCCACGCTATCAAAAATATTTTGAAATTTACATCAACGCCCTAGATCACGCAAGTCGACGCAAGTTTTGTTACGTGCGCTGACTTGCATACCGTTTGGCCACCCACTTGTATTCACTTGCGAAGACTTGCGACGACCTGCGTTTGATTTGAACATGTTCAAATTTTGGACGCAAGTCCGCCCAACTTGCGTCGCGTTTGGCCACTCAACGCAAGTGGATGCAAGTTTTCGCAAGTCATTCGAACTTTTTTGGAAACCTTTTAGCCAATCTGATGCCGCTGTTTGAGCAGGAATCTCAAACTATTTCGCGCCTTTCGCGCTTTCCCTTTTGACAAGATGGCTTCTGTCACGGAGCAAAATTCGGAAAACTTAAGCCCCGAAGATCTAAAAGAAAACAAGGATAGGGATTTAAAAAAACATAAGAAAAACGAAAACCATAACAGGAGACCCAGTAGCGGTGCAAGTATAAGCAGCAGCTACAGTGAAAGTAGCAGCTCTTCCGAGTCTGAGCCTAGGAAAAAGAAAAAAAAAAAAAAAAAAAATTCTGCTACTTTTGCAAAGGACTTGCGCTCAACTTGCGTCGCGTTTGGCCACCCTATCGCAAGTGAACGCAAGTCTTCTCAAGTGAGAACTTGCGTCGACTTGCGATGACTTGCGTTTCGTTTGGCCAGGGCTTAATGCTCTAATTGATTTGTTCTTCATAATATCCTGGAGATTTAGGAAATGAAACTGACATTTACTTAAGTTCAAGTAATCAACGACTATAACTTTCAGTCGTCAACATGAATAGAGAACGTTAGCTTACCTTTTCTGTTTTCGAAAATGTTACATTAATATTCTCGCCACTTAATATGGGACAGAGGGGAGCTTACTACAAAAGAACAGAAGATAGAGCAGGGCTTCACAGAACTTTTACTGTACATGTTGCTCTTAAATTGTTCAAATTTTAGTATCAGGCACTTTTTATTTTCAATATGTTTTCGGGACACTCAAAGTCCTGAGAGTAATCTTTTTTTTCTTTTTTTTTTTTTTTTACTTTTAATCGATGAAGAAAGAAAGAAAGATGCATTAAAGAATTGGGGTGCTGGGAGGGCTCTTTGTATAACACCCCTTAAGGGCAGTTATGGTACAATGTAAAATGAATTTTAGAGTGAATCTATAAATGATATGATTGTCTTAATGTCTGTGCACACAATTGCCGGATTTCCAGACTTGTTATTGTTCTTGTTTTATTTGTAAAAAAAGCGATAATTTAGCTTGTGATCGATCCTCGATCCCCGATCCTCGATCCGCGATCTAGCTTTTCCAGTAAACCGTCGTACTAGTCGTGCCGACTAAATTAGCACGACCGCCAGCACTACTTTTGAAACAGGCCATAATATTACCATCATTTTAGCAAAGAATGAGCCAAGACTTGAATATACGTTTGGCTCGACCAAGCGACTTCGACAAAATTCTGAAATTGTCAGAAGGAATTTACGATGGAGACGATTATGTTCCAGCGAGGTACCACACATGGATGTCGATGAAGAATTTGCATGTAATGCTTGCTTTCTCCGGCGACAAACTTGTAAGTCTGGTCGCTGGTTCTGTTATTGACGAAGGAAAGACACTTGTAACTCGAGCAGGACGAACTTTACCAGAGTTACAAGGCCAAGGAATCAATAAATTGCTTACACAAGCTTTAATCGATTTGGTGCGGAAGCAACATCCCGTGATACAACGACTTCGATTTGTACGCATAGTGAAGCCGGAGATGGCCAAGAAAGGATATGACACCATTCTTATGAAAGATATTTTAAGTTGTGTTGTCGCTTGTTCGACTCAACGATCGCAGCAAATTGTCGACATTGATTCGGTGCAAATTCAGACGTGCACAAAGGAATACATTTGCGACGTGATCTTTCGACAAGAAAGCGACAGTTTGTTCCCCAGCAATGTGATCATCGCGGATTGGTTTCCATTTGAACCTCTAAGATCAAATATTGATTACTTGAGCCAGGAAAACGATTTAGTATACTTTGCAGTCGAGAAATGTGCCGGTGGACTTTCTCCGAAATCGTTCAGTATTGGTGTACGGTCTCAAAGCGTGAATTTTCCCAAATGTAGTGTTACTATTTATAGCAACGATCCATTGTTACATCAAGCTCATCTTGTTCACCATTTCAAGCGCTCCTGTGAGGACATTGAAAAAGAATTCGCGTTTACCTGTTGTCACGACCAAAGATTTACAAAAAGTGCGAGAAAGTTGTTAAATCAACTTCTGCCCATCAAATCAGATGAGGACATAGACTTGACAACGGCATACCTCAACCAAAGAACCTTCTAGTCACATTTAAAGTTGCAATGTTCACTAGTGGGTGGAATAGCCGATCATGAAACTGCTTGAAAGGAATACTACTCTGGAAGGAAAGTTAAGTCTGCTATTTTACGTCACCGCGGTAAACAATGGAACGGACATTAGTCAAGATCAAAGGACAAGATCAAATAGCTCTGCTTTCAAACTGGCCAACCACCGGAAAAATAGAACTTTTCAAGTTTTCGACAGATATATTCCCATCTTCGGACACCCAGGGGCAGTCAGTCGGGGCAGGAGAAAAGGCGACGACAGTTTGAAAACTTTCGATTCGTCGCCTTTTCTCCTTTTCTGTGGGTCTCCGAGGATGATTTTCATTTGGACCACAATAAAAAGAGTTAGTGTCAGGATGAACTACTGTTAACTCTTTATTCAGTGTACACATTATATTTGGGCTTTATTCTGATGCTTCACGTTTAGGGAATTTGTCCCAATTGAGCCAGTCTCTGGTCTCCTTCGCAACCACTTTTTGCGGTGTCACGTTGGGTTCGTTGCGTGACACCGCAAAAAACGGCTGCGAAGAAGACCGCAGCCGTTTTTTGTGTCGTCACGGAGAAGCGTTGCGTGATGAAACAAAGAATGGCTGCGTGGGAGACTGCAGTGGAGCAGATTAAAAACTCATCGGTACTGATGTCGTGACTGGACCTTAGTGATAACCCAGGCAGCGTTTTGAAGTTTATCGTTCAAGGTTACGTCGAGTTCATCTCAAACAGGGCTACAGTAATCAAAGGGGGAAAATTAAGCGATTGGTAGATTTGGGGAGCAGAAACTCTTACAAACGAGAGTAATTTCCAGTATCCTCTTTCGTATTTAATAACTATGTTAACAAGCAATTTAGAAGTTTTCTCACATCTAGAAAAACATTTTGAAAATTTCGTCCTTCACGCTGTACACAAATATCATGGGGACTTTCTTGTAAACTTTAAGGTCTCTGATTTCGTCGCATAAACGGCCGATGTATTTCTTGTAGCGAGGATTCTTATCTGAAATTGTCGCAACACTGGAGTCGAAAGCATCTTTGTTGGCGTCGAGATCAAGAATGGCTGATATACTTCGCAACACGGAGCCAGGCAAGTCAACCTAGATAACGAAAAAAGCAACAAGTTAAATTGGTCTTCCCGCGATTTGAGACACTGCTGTCGAACAAGTTTCGAAAAAGGTTAACCCTGGCCAGAAAAAAATATGGACTGAATGCACCTGGTACATGAAAAAAGGAACACTATAGGAACTTTCTGGAGGCTTCATTTCGTTGGAAATGTCGCCTGATAGGGTTCTTAACATTCTAAAGATTTGTCTGTGACTCCCAGTAAAAACACACACAACAAATGGAAAAATAATTTAAAACGCCCCTTAGCGACTTCCAGCAAAGTTTACTACGGTCCGTAATAGTTCAGATTGCATTGGGTAGTCTTCTGTTCTGTACATTAAATTGGCACGGCATGATTCTTTCCGGAATGTTTAACGAAAATCGCATTCTTTCGCTTCGCCTGGCAGTCAACATGGCGACAAAATCAAGGTCACAAATTTAACAAATTGGTTAGACTTTTTTTAAACTTGTGGCATTCATTTCCAAGCAATTTAATGTAGAGAATGGGCTGGCTAGGAACAAACCAGTTTTAGGCATCCAGACCTCCGACAAAAAGCCAGTCTCGACGAAGTGGACAACGAAGAAACTGGCCGACCGCTTCCAAGAATATCTTCCAAGAATATCTTCGTGATGCCCGCATTAGCCTCTATTTCATGCTAGATCCAGTCCAACCGTTAGAATACAAAACTGGCCAAGTGCGCACCATTTCAACGTCCCATACCACTCCACCGTTAACATAACAGTTTGTGGTCTTTCCCAACACCAAGTGAATGCGAAAAGCAGCAAATTCTTGGGACAAAAGTTCCTTTTTCAACTTGGCCTTCGGAATCAACAAGCGCTTTTCATTCTCCTAATTTATTCAAATTTCACTTTTCTTAACTGTGTCTCCACCAATGGCTAGCTCCGCCATTGGTATGCTTTGTTTTGTTTATTCGTTGAAGAAGGATGTGGCCCTGCTGGAAATTTACTCTCAAAGGGAAGACCACAAAACCAGAGATGGATACGTCCCCTTCTTTTCTCAAACAGTGTGTGGGTTCTTTGAAGCCTCACGGTATTATTTACGAACAAGTGTTGTGACATGGGGCCTACGGTTTAAAGTCTTTATCCGACTTGAAAGTCTTACCATTTGCAGATACAATTACTGAGGCAGTATTTTCTCCCCCTTAATTATTTTAAAACCCTGAGTGTGGATTCGGTTACTATATAAACCTCAAGCAACGCACAATCCTTCAATTCCCTCTGACGAAGAGCTTGCAATTCGACCTTTGATAAAACCAAATTTTCAAAGCTTGATCAAAGGCTGGGACTGGTAGTCTGTGGTTATGGCGCGTTTTTAGTGTCAAAATTCAAACATGCCATTCAAACTTTCATTTAGACAATTCAAATATTCATTTCGGCAATTCAAACATTCAATTCGGCAATTCAAATATTCTTTTTGGCAATTCAAACATTCAATTCGGCAATTTAAATATTTCATTCGCAGCAGGTACAAAACGCAGGTCACATGTCACAAGTCATTGTTTTAAAAATACAAAATGAATCCTACACATTCATTAAAGCTAACCCTAAGTCTTACCGAATTTAATGTTTAAATTGTCGAATGCACGTTTAAATTTTGACACTAAAAGCGCGCCATACGTCGGCAACTTTAAACTTAAAAACCAGTATTTTCCCAAGTGCGCACATAAAAAAATCCATTGTCATCTTACCCCTATTACTTCAACTGCATTTTTAGCACCAATGTGAGCTAAGAGAGGCTTTATCTTCGACATCATCAAGCTCTCGTATCGTTTCTTTGTATTCCATGCCATCTTTTCCTGTGTGTTGAACGAAACTTTCATCTCGGGCACAACAGACGAATTTAGTTCATTACCGCTCTGTGTTCCTTGGCCCTTGTTGCTAAGGGGCGCGGAGGACTCGGTGGTTTCAGGCTTGCTCGAGAGTTTACCTTGAAGATGGTCCACAAGGTCCTTTATCTGAACACGGGACTCGGAGATCCTCTCTTTATCTAAAGAACGAACCTGTGAAAGGCAAATTGTATAGTGAGTGGAGTGATTTAGCATCGGGTTTACGTGAAACAGCAAACATGGAACGGCAAACGAGAAATGACAGGATGCTACTTGTTATTTAACGTGGCTCAAACCAGTTCAACACTTAAAAGAAACATTCTTATTAGAAGGATTGACACTACAACACTTTATAACTTAACAGCAATGTTATGGTACCATATTAAATACCAATAAATGCTGAAAAAGATTCGGTTATTTTTGTCACGTAAAAAAATTACCATGGCAACAAGAAAGCCCTGCAAAAACACCCCAAATTTTGGCTTTAGCTGCTCATATCTCAAAAACGAACGCGGTGACCGAATTTTTTATTTCTGAAATGTAATCAGTGTGCCAGAATAAAACTTCCTGCAAAGTTCTAAAAACATTCTGTGGAGCGGATTCAGAGCCACCTTAAATAATTTAAGGTAGCTCTAAATGTGCTCCACATATATTTTTTTTAAACTTTGCAGAGAGTTTCATCTTGGCCTGCTGATCACTTTTCTGCAATGAAAAATTGGGGTCACCGAGTTAGTTTTTCAGATATAAGTAACTAAACCGAAAATATAGGGTGTTTTTGCAAGGCTTTCCTGTTACCATGGTAACTTGATACATCAGAAAAATGACTGCATCTTGTTCAGCAATAATTGATGTTTCACATGGTACCATAACATGGGTGTTACGTGATAAAGTGCTGTAGTGTCAATCCTTCTAATAACAAGGTGTCTTTGAAAGTGTTGAAACTGGTTTGAGCCACCTTAACCGCGAAAATAGACCTTGTTACCGATACGGCGGCCATTTTGGATGCTACTGTGTCGAACAGCTATTGTGGGATTTTAAGAGGGCAAGTGCCCACTGAGAATCCCATAATAGCTATTGGAAACAATGGATTCAAAATGGCTGTCGTATCGGTAAAAAGGTCTATTCTCTTATTCTGACCTGTCTTGCTCCTTTGCGAACTTGCTCAATATCTGGAGCCAATCGAATGAGCCCATAACTTACAGAAAGCACTTCAAAACTCGGTTAGTAAAACTTATGAACTTGTACCAGAAACCCATAAGGGTTGAAACGTGTGACGCGCGTTCACAGCTTTCGAATATTCAGTGCGAACTGATTGGTTGAATGTTTCAGTGCTAAGTATCATATTTGGAAACCCCTCGCTCTTGTTGTTCCAAGTATGGTACTTAGCAAATTGAATATTCAGAAGCTTGTTTCTCAGAACACAAGGGGCCGTTACACGTTTCATCTCTTATGGGTTTCTGCTTGTACTGAGACGTAGTACTAAAGCTAACAGCTTTCGAGGCCATGCACAGAAAGTAGCCCGTCAGAATGGGTCCTTCGCAGCTGGCGATCACATAGTACAAAAACTGCCACAGTTTTTGTGCTCTGCAGGTTGTTGCCATGGTAACAAATCTGGATTAAAACAAGGCTTAAAGGATGCTTATTCCTCATTTATGCAAAACTCGCTCATTACTTTTTTTGCAGCATTTGCGTACTTAAAATGGTGGAAATTTAAGTAAGTTTAACGGCTGTTATCATAGCTAGAATTTCAATAAACGGATTTTTCATAATTCGTTGATAAACGTTTTTTTTTATATACATTTTCCAAACTTTTTTCTGTTAAATTTTTGAGTTTTTTTTAGACGACTATTTCAATTCCGAATTTCTGCAAAATCTAATGACGGGTTTGTGAGAAATTTGGTAAAACAGCCAACAGCTGTTTGCCTCAAATTACTGAGCGAATGCGCATGCGCATGTGCAGCATTTAGCTGGGTTTTCTCTTCTAACACCAGGGCGTTAACGTACTGGAAACGAATTTACATAGCATTTCCAAGACTATAGCGAGACGGAGATAAAAAATCACCATTATTTGTTTTGTTATTCAAAATCCGTCCCTAGCTCTAATGAATACCGTTGACCGCGGAAAAATTGCGTTCAGTCACCTTAAACAGGAAAACTCCACTTAACATAACCAATCGTCTTCTTCATAAAACCGACACTCTATCTGTTAACTATCAGGAGATTGGAGAACACAGTTTCGAAATCCATAGAAAACAGAAAATGGATTTTCTTTACTGTGTGATGTGACGCACTAGTTAACAAAAACAGAACCTCACCCTAGCATAATCAGGCTCTTGCTCTTTCAAAACCACCATGTGTTGAATTGCTTCTTTTTTACAAATCTCCTGCAGCTCTTCCAGTGGCATTGCGCCATAAGAAATTGTAGCCTTGATGCCTACATTCCACAAATCACGCGCAATGCGCATGCGCTCTTGTTGCATGGGATTGTGACCCGCTGAACAGACGAAAACATCGTAAGCGCAGGGTACAAAGGCATATTCATCTTCCACAACTGCAGACACTATTTTCTCAATGGCGATACTGACACCAACTCCGCCGGGGGAAGCAAACGAAGCATCCGCTCCGCGCCGAAACTGACTTATCAGCTTATCATACCTTCCACCTGCGGCGAAAATATCGACCCCTCCTCGTTTCCGCTTCCGGTTGTTCGTGGCTACAAACTGGAAAATCAGCCCCGAAAAATGTTGAAAGTTGTAAACCATGGAGGTGTTGACAACAACTGGTAAACTTATGCCAAATGTTTCGGCGTGCGAGATAATTTTCTGAAGATCTCCGTAAGCTTGCCGGGCGGTTTGTCCGATCCATGATTTTCGCTTCATGGTACTTTTCAAATGCTGGCGCAGGTCATTCACGGATCCCTCAAACTTTAGAAACTCGCACAGAGCCACACCAGTGTGCTCAAAAGTTTGTAAATTCTCCACAAACGAACCGATCTGATCGTTTCTTTCTTTTTCACCGCGAGTTTCTTCAAGAATCGAGATCAACTCCGATTGTCTTTCATCAGAGATGCCAATAGAGGTCAAAAATGATCTCATGATCCCAGTGTGGTTTATCCTGATGTAGTAACTCCGATTGTCGAGAGACGGAAACTCCTTAATGATCTCTGCGACGACGAGAAGGACTTCGGCATCGGGAACAAGGTCTTCGGGCGTGCTCGTGACGATGTCGAACACACACTCGTAAAGTTCCTTCGGATGGGCGCCCAGAATGCGGTTAACACGATAAACGCAGCCAATGTCAAACCTCTTCATCTGGACGACTCCCGTCCTTCCGACATAGCGCGCAAAGGGAATTCTCAAATCGTACGGCAGCGTGACAAGCGCTCCACTATGGTCCATGAGACTCACCGCATATTCTAATTGTTCAAAAAGCTTCGTGCGCGGAGCGAGGTGCGATGTCCTGACACGCAACGCGCCATGCCGCAAGAACACAGACTTCACGCTTTCATGAACCATCTGTCGGGCGAGAATTATCTTTGGAAACACCTGTCCCGTGAAAACATCAAAATCGTAAGTTACGTCACGAACGGAGGAAACGTGTTGCGAGAATACATGTTTTATGAGGCGCTGGTAGCGCGTAGAGTTTGTGGACGCGAGCGTGTGTTTCAGAACTTCATCCAGCTGGCCGTCTTCAATCTTGGGTGGGATGTATTGACTTTGCAGCAGTTCCTGCGAGGTTGGGCGTTCCTCTGGGTTGTGCTTTAATAACCATTTTAGCACTGTAGTTTGTTTGGAGAGATGCCTCTGGTCGAATTCGGTGGGAAAGATTATACGCTCCTAAAATGAAACAAAAAAAAAATGACTTGAGTTCATTTGACCAGATGATCTCATAAGCTAGACCGAGTTGATCAAAAGCAGAACATTTCTCTGGTTTGTACACGATTTAGACTGATCCCTCTTTGAATAACGTAGTCCTGGTCCGTGAAGAGCCGTTTTCAATAGACCCTTTTACAAAAATTTGGTTTTATCAACGGAGTTGATAATGTAAATTGGCCACCGTACAGAGATTCTAAAAGCTGACGTTTCGAGCGTTAGCCCTTCGTCAGAGCGAATTGAGGGATTATGGGTTACGTGTAGTTTTTATAGTAGAGTAGGAGCTACGCTATTGGTGGTAACATGTATTGGTGGTAACATGTTACCACCAATAGCGTAGCTCCTACTCTACTATAAAAACTACACGTAACCCATAATCCCTCAATTCGCTCTGACGAAGGGCTAACGCTCGAAACGTCAGCTTTTAGAATCTCTGTACGGTGGCCAATTTACATTATCAACTCCGTTGATAAAACCAAATTTTTGTATACTACTTCCCCACCGACGCAGCACCACAGTTTCTTTAGAAACTACCCCTTCAGACCCTTTTACAGTTGTGGCTAAGTTACTTGGCCTAAAGAAAGGAAGGGAGGCTGCCGGTGACCCTGCTTGGATAGATCCTTTGTGCTTTTCTAATGGTAATGTAGACTAATTAGAATTACAACAGCATAATTTACATGATAAAAGCAGTGAGGGGGAGTAATTTATTTGGTCTTTGTTCTGCAGCACTCAAGTGAAAACCACGTGATGTGACGAAAGCAAGAAATGTGAAGGAAGATCTACAGTTTAACAATTATACCCGACTAATCATTAGTAAAATACTATTTTCAATGGACAGCTTTAGATAAATAGATAAGACTAACAGGTAGAACAAATTGATGAGACAGATGGGTCAACAATTCTCTTCAAGAGATATCTTTCAAAAGTACATAAATATATAAAGAGAGAGAGAGACTCTTTACTCTCTAGGGAGTAAAGGAACTTCCGACATTAAATAAAGTGTACCTTTACCTTTACCTAAACTTTATTTTAAGTGTCAAGCGTATCTACTGCTGGAGCACAAACTGGGGATACCGCTGTACAGAAATCGAATCGAATCAACTCTTATCAAATCGTAGGTTGTTTTTTTCGCAAGGAAACGGGAAACCTGGAGTACCCGGAGAAAAGGCTCTCGGAGCAGAGTAGAAAACCAGCCAATTCAACCCAGATATGAGAGTAACTCTGTGGCTATTCGAGACTCCTGTTTTCGTTGATCTAAATGACCTGTAGCTTCTTTTGTTTATCAGGACTACTGTAGGTTCATTGTTTCCGTTGCATCGTCTATTGTTTCCTTCTCCAACCACAGATCACGTCTGGAAAGCTACAGTGTCTCTCACATATAACGCCGAGTCTGGGAATCGAACCCAGGCCACATTGGCGGGAGGCGCCAACCCTGCTCATCTTCATTCATCCGTTTCCCTTGCTAAAGGAATGAAATAACGAGCGAATGAGGTCAGAGTTGACAAATGAACTAACCTATCGTAACAAAACATTTACTTGCCGTTCTTATGTTTCCTAGAACTTGAACCCTTTCCATGGAGGTTGTGAGGGGCCGAAAACACATCTCAAAGAAGATAATTCCCAAGCTGTAAAGATCCACCTTGGGGCTGTACTTCACCTTTATGCCGCCTCGTTTGCCCACCTCAGGAGCCACATACAAAGTAGTACCAACTTTACCTGTCACGCTTTCTTTGGCGGACGAGCTGCTTTTGGGAGACTGGGAATTGTCGTGGTGATCTTGCACATCAGGGCCCATGCCACCGCGCGTAATACTGTTTGTGGTAGCGAGGCCAAAGTCGCCGATTTTGATACGACCCTGGGAGTCTAGGAATAAGTTGACGGGCTTAAGATCTCGATGAATGATCCCCTGCATAAACAATCAAATAAAACGTAAAATGAATTGAGACGGGTGCCTTGACGGATGAGGTTTTTTCAGTGTCAGAAACTTGGAGCCAAAAATACTCCTTGTTACTGTACAGCACTTTACAATACACAGAAGTCAGAGGACTATAGACATATCTTGAGAGTTTGACGAAAAAAACTCTCACCTGTGTATGAATGTGGGCCAATCCTTCGACGATCTCTCTGATGAGCCTCCAGACGCGCTCCTCCTCCTTGTATAAGCCCTCGTCGATAAGGTTCCTTAACGTGCTTTTTTCGCAGTACTCCATCTGAATGTAGAGATACTGCAGTCCTTTGTGTTCAGAGTTAGACTCGCTTCCAGTCTCCTGCCACTCTTCTCCTTCGTCTGAATCATCGGACTACGGAGACAACAAGGTTTGAAGTCAAAATGATACACGGGAATCTTCGTTTACGGCTTCTATCGTTTTCTCATCACTAAGGCAAGAAAAGAGCGAGTTTCAATTGATTGTGGTAAAACTAAAAGCAAAGTTATCACTTTGGCCAATCAAAAAGGACGGAGATAATTCAGTAAACCAATCAAAACTCGAAGTAATTACACGAAGCCGACACAAAGCGCGGGAAAATGTGCACGCGCGAGCCACAATTGTTTTTGGTTTCACTTCTGATTGGTTGAAAACATGGCGCGAGAACTTTGAACCAATCACAGAGTGAAGTAATCATTAGCGAAAGCAACTTTCGACACTTAATTGAAAACCGCTCTAAAGTACTGAATATTGGAAGTGCATTGCCTAATAAGCTATCTATCAAAAAATCAAATCTTTTTCTAACTATGTTAACTAAACACTACGTGACCCAAGTTTGCTAGCCTTAAGACACCTGTTTATTTTAACTGGAATTTTTCTATTTGATGGTCCGCCATTGCTAACTTTAAAATCTTGAGAGAGCTGGACCGAGGAGAAAATGACGTCAAGCACTCACCATCATTAACATAATAATCTGCGTTTACACGCTGAAAATTTAAGCTATCGAGTGAACGACGTTACTTTTCCTTAGATCCAACCCTCTGAGGTCCAGTCGGTCAGTTTTGAGCGTGAGTAATGGCGGACCGTGAAATCCAAAACTTACACTCAAACTAACAGCCTTTGAATAAAAATTAAAGGTCAAAATCTTTCCAGCCAGGTGCTAAGCAAACCCACTTTCAGAATCTGAAGAAAAAAAGGGAAGTGATTTTTTGATCATAGTACCACGTTACACCCGATATACCAGATCAGGAGCCCATTACTAGGAGCCTCCATATGCAGTAGATCTTTGAGTTCCTCGGCTCTGTACGCACTGTTTTAAAAGGCCAATCAGAGTAAAGTCATTGTCTAACGAAGACAAATAAACCAGTAAAACTGAATACTAAATCGTGCAAATTGATGTAAATGTCTCCTGCTCAAGGGCTCGTTCTAAAAATAGAAAGATACAAGCAAAGGTTGACTCAAAGATCTACTGCATATGGAGACTCTTAGTAATGGGCTCCTGGTTCCTTTCCTTTTCTAATAACTGGCTCGTTATCAAAGCCAGAGATTTAGATAAGTTCAACACGTTCGTTCGTTCGCCTTTTGAAGTCAATAACATGATGCCTTCCCATTTCTGTGAGCAAACTCGTATGTTAATCAAACAAAATGTGAACAATGACGTCGGCAAAGAGTCCCTTAAGGTGCTACTATGATCAAAAATCACTTCCTTTTTTCTCCAGATTTTGAAAGTGTGATTGGTTAACACCTGATTGGCACAAGTTTGAGCTTTGATTTTTATCCAAAGGGTGTCGACTTTGAGCATAAGTTTTGGATTACACGGTCCGCCATTACTCACGTTCAAAGCTGACCGGTTGAACCTCAGAGGGTTGGATCTAGGGAAAAGTGGAACAATTTTGATAGTAAGCATTATGTTCAGTATTTTAAAGTTATATTCTTGTTTCAGTGGACGTTCCCTTTAAGAGGAGATATTTACTTAGGATTAATAGACAGATTTTGCGGTTTTATGATAGTTTCGCTCATACGGTACCAATGTGAATAAGATAGAATATGTCGCAAACTAATTCTGCGGAAATTTGGCCCTATTGCTATGCAAAAATCTTATTCTGATTCAGTTGAAAACATGGTTGTTGATCTTGAATGTAAGAGCCAACAATTTAAAGTGCTAATAACTATTACCCCATTCAGACCAACAAGACATGCTTAATTAACTTGGGTTTAACAAAATGAAAATCAGTCAAAGAAAAAATGTACGACTGGCTTTTTATAAATACAAGCTTTGATCTGTGCTAAATTTGCAGTCGACAAAAATTAGTATACCTTATTTAAAAGAGAACACTTTGAAAATGTCTTTAACTAAACATCTTCAAAACATGGTTAAGGTTTGGCATGACGATTTGAGGACCAATTTTCAAGAACTAAAATAGTTAGAGTTTTATGGAGTTCTTTCAGCTGTAAAATCGTTTATGAGGAAGCGGCATAGTACTCCGATGCGGGACAAGGATATTGTGAAAGGATTAACTTTAACTGAACTTCTCTCCAAGCGCAAGGTCAATAATTTTCAATACTTCTCTTCTCAAGAAAAGAACTCCCTCACCCATCGGGAGCCAAGGAAAGTGCCTTAGGGACCTTGGTGTTCAGAATGACTACGATGTAGACTGGACGGTAGCATACACAGTTGCTTTTAAATGAACGTCTTCTACCAAGTTAACAACCTTTCATTTTAAGTTCCTCCATCGGAAGATTGCCACCAATGATTTTCTGAAGAGAACCAACCTTGTACATTCAAATAAATGTTGCTTTTGAACAGAGACTATCACGTTTCCCTAGATCCAACTCTCTGAGGTCCAAATCGGTCAGTTCTTGACGCAAGTTATGGCAGACCGTGAAATCCTAAACTTACACTCAAAGTAAACAGCCTTTGGATCAAAATCCAAGTTAAAAATTTTACCAGTCATGCAGGTGTTAAGAAACACGCTTTCCAAATCTGAAGAAAACAAGGAAGTGAGTTTTTATCATAGTAGCACAAATAATTTTCCATCATCTTTTCAAAAGTCCGGAAGCAAAACGTTTTTGTGGGTAAATCGGATTGCGCATGACAAAGCGACTTTTACAAGCCAGATTTTACGCTTAAAATCGTTCAAACTCATACACAGCTTTACTTAAAGGGGCTATGTCACGTTACTTTAGGGTGTTTACGGGAAATCTTCCGTTATATACTCACAAGTTCAAAACTCTAATCTGTGGATTTTCTTTACTGATAAAATTATTGTTATATCACAAACAAGATGATTCTGAAGCAAAAACGGCCTTTATCCAGGCGATTTGCTATAAACATGAAAAACGTCGGGCCCAATTTTTTCAAGATTATCCAAGTACAATCCGTTTCAATCTTTGAAATGTCCATTCATGCTTCTCTTTCATGTTATTTTATTTCATTTAAGTTGTTCAAAAGTTTCAAGTGGTCACTGCAATGTTTCATTCTACTTTTTTGGCATTTTGGGTGTTATTACATCATATTGCGTGACATAGCGCCCTTAATGAACCGCTTAAATTATCCAACCTCTGTGTCCATGAGATCGCCAAACTGGAGAACCGACTCGTCAACGTTCGCGGCGGTGAACACGATTCCTTCAGAAGACTCCGATTTACTGCTGAAGAACGCCATACTGTGGCCTTTCCGTGGGCTGCGAACAGACACCCGTGATCCGCTGGACGATGAGTCCGATCCATTTTTACTTGGTTCTTGTTTGTCCTGCCACCAGGAATCTTCACAACTTTCCCTGTCTTCTCTTATACTTGGTGCCTCTATTTTATTGAGCTTTAAGAGACTTTCCTCCTTTGATGCAGTCGACGGCTGATTCTTGGATTCGCTGTCGTCTGTCGAAGTCTTACTGCCATCTTGTTCTTCAGCGCTCTCGATCCAGGAGTTGTAATATCTGTCAAAGAGGCCAAGAGCTACTCAATACTAAATTCAGAAAACCCGAGAACCACCAATAAATTGAAACCTTCGACAAGAATTATGATAAGCTAAGATCGATGAGTATTATCTTAGAAATGTCGAGCATGCGTACATTGCTGGAGCCTTTGCCTCTTACCCATTCTCGCCCCCAGAGCCCGCCGGTTCCTTTGTTCCCGAGAACGGAGGGCTCTGGGGACAAGAATATTCCGTGTTCAAGATAGATCTACTTTATTTGGAGTCCACAAACCGAAGTCTCGATACGCAATACAACACTACTTTGAACGGCCACTGCTATATTTTACTTGGTTGCGGATCAATGAGAGGAAATGTGGCCTAGTCTGATTGGCCACTCTTTTGGAGGAATCTGTATCTAGATTTAGACAATAAGGTAACCTGATGCGCCAAGGCCAATGAGAGGAATCTAGACTACTTGTCATGGACTACTTGCATGGACTAGTTGCTGCACTGGTAGAGAATTCTGCAATAAATCATGCGCTTTTAAAGCAAGCTCCCCCTTGTGCTTTCTCAACTTCCGGCATGCTTCAAACCTCAACGTGTGTTATTAATAAATGACTTAGTTTATCTGAGTTTGCCGGCCCAAACAAAGCAATAACAGGTTTGTGACTCAGCGTTTTCCATTCTGATCAAGTCAAATTTATTACTGAAAATGACTCAACCCTTTCAGTCCGAGGATCTGTACGTCAATTCTCCTTACTGACTGCAATACATGACTGTTTGTGTAAGTTATGGGAATTTGATGATATACCTAGACAAAAAAAACCAAGGTGATAAATTTCTTTATTCTCGTCACCATTCTGCTTAACAATGTATTGAGTTTGTAAGGAGAACATTTATATCAGTCACTCGTGGCACCTCTTACCTGACAACATTTTCGTGATTTAGACGGGAAATTAACTGCACTTCACGTGTGATTCTCTTGTTAAACTGAGTGCTTTTGGGGTTTAGAGGAATGCGCTTGACCGCATACAAACAGTTATCGAGTTTGTTTCGCACCTGAAGGTAAATAAAACTCGTTACCACTAAAGAAAAATGCCACAACTGACTTCTGATTGTTTTGGGTTGACCTCGTTGGCCAAGAGGCTTGCTTGTTCGCTCCGTCTGTCACTGTCTTTCTGTGTGTCCACCTGTCTTATCGCCTGTCGGTTTGTCAGTGTGAATGTCCGCCCACCATACGAGTGTCTGTCCATCTGCCTATTCGTACACACATCCCTTAGTCCGTATGGATGTCTGTCCATCCGTCAGTCAGTCACAATTCCTCGATTCGCTCTGACAAAGGGCTAACGCTCGAAACGTCAGCTTTTAGAATCTCTGTACGGTGGCCAATTTACATTATCAACTCCGTTGATAAACCAAATTTTTGTATACTACTTTCCCACCGACGGAGCACCACAGATTCTTTAGAAACTACCCCCTTCAGTCCGTCAGTCAGTCAGTCACAATCTTTATTTACGTATCTAGGCGTTCTACTGCTTTATGACGCTAATAAGGGACACATTCAGACCAGACCTCAACACTGGGAACTCTGTGCCATGATCTTTTCAAAGAATGTGTGGGATCTTTAACGTTCCACAAAGTTTATGAACAAGAGGTGTGGGGCGGGGCCTACGGTTCATATTCCTTGTCCGAGGAGACTTGAAAGTCTAACCATTTGCTGATGTAATTACAAAGGTAGCACTTTTCTCCTCAGTTATTTTAAGACCCTGAGTGTTGGTCCGGCCGGAGTCGAACTCA
>NC_090882.1:13942847-13960347 GCF_036669935.1 Montipora foliosa | reverse complement strand
GCGGTTTTTGCGATGTCAAACAATGTTTTCCTTGTGACATCCCAAAACGGCTTCTAAGGAGGCTATCGCCATCCTTGACATTGTGGCTACACGAGTTTGCAAATAGTTCCACTTGGAAGCATTTTATGAGCAAACAACCGCAATCGGAAATAAAGGAGTCACTTGAGACCACCTCATTTCGATTGCAAAACCATTGCCAAACACAAGAGTATCCTGAACTACCAACATTAATTCGTGGAGGGGTGGGGTGGGATGGAACAAACAGTGGAGCACAGCAACGTACTAAATTAGGGGGAGAACAACACACAAATTAAAGAGCCAAAGGAACCCCCCCCCCCCCCCAAAAAAAAAAAAAAAAAAACAACAACAACAACAAAGAGGCACATGCACGTATAATTAGCCACAGTCTTGTACAATTTTGGTTTTTAAGTTAGCCTAAATGTCTTCAATTTCAATGCAAATGAATCTGTTTACCTGTTTAACAAGTCTCCCATGCAAGTCCTGCTGTTGATTGTCATTGGTGAATAGCGTATGCTTCGCTCCACTTCCACTTTGTTGCGAAGACAAACTCCATTCATAAACCACAACCAGCTCACCAAGAGTCACATCCATAGCATTGCAGACACGTGCCCCAGATGAACCTTGACCTGTGCATGAGCAAAAAGTAGAGCAACACATTTTCTGTAGGGTGTAAAATAAGATGCACAATGGTTTTTGATAAGTGTTTCATCGTGTCCCCCGACCATTCTCCTCAACTTCAAAATCACAAGTTTTTAGATACATAGGGGCAATAAAGACAGACACAGTTATTATATCCATATCCTTGAAAGAACCTTTTTGCAAACAGTTAGCGTTATGACTTGCAGAGGGGTCGGTACATTTCGCTGACCCCCAGTCCATGGACTACCAACGATGGACTACCAACGATGGACTACCGAAATGGACTACCTAAATGGACTGCTAAGTGGACTACCAAAATGGACTACCCTAAATTACCTACCTTGAAAAATAAAAAGATTACTAAAGCTTGGTTGTTTTGATCGATCTCCGCCATCTTTAAAGGTAGGTACGTTATGTATGGGCACACGCTATGTACCGCAATATTATCTGGTCTTTTTGTGAGTAGCTATCTAGGCGTGTTTAGGCAGGCACGGGGGAATTTGAATCAACCCAACATTTCGCGTTAATGATAGACAGTTTTATTCTGAACAATTAGCAAGGTGTCTAAGATTTATTGTTTCTTTTTTTTTTAGTTTTCGATGTCGGAAAGAAAGAGAAGGATTCTAAAATAGGCAAGTTGAGGCAGGTAACGCAAAAATCCCAACTAATTGGTCCGCAAACCGCCAAGAAAAATGATTCAAATTAGAAGTCGAGGTAAGTAAACGTTTATTTCCAGATTCAACGCCATTGTGGAACTTATGATTTCAGAAAAGTAAACGGGGCATCTGAGGTTGTGTTGAGGGGTTTGTCGTCTGCAGAAACGTATCTAAAAAAAGTCCGTAAAACAGTTTCAAAAATGATGCGGTTGCAATGGACAAATGAACCCGACATCGACACCTTAGAATCCAGGGGACATTGGGCAACACTAAAAGAGCTTCTGGAGGTTGTTATGCGCTACTTGTCACGCTACGAGAACGTCTCAAAGCTTGCATGCAAGGATAAACCGGGTACAGTATCTCCACTGGAGTTGTCCTCTGTTAATCAAGGTTAAAGGCTCACGCCCAATGACCTACTAGTATTTACCGGTAACAGTTGAAATGGTACGCTCAGCAAAGAACAACGGTGGATTTGTTGATCAGAAAATGTTTAAAACAGGAGGAAAGTATGGCTTTGACTCTCTTTTCCTCACCGACACAAGCATGCAGGTGTTAGATGGCAACATCGACCACATCCACCCTAACCAAAAACCAACTAGTGGCCACATCTTAGTCACAAGAAATGGCGGCCAACACAACAAACTTGGCGAGATGATGAGCAAATTGGTGTTTGACACGATCGGAAAATACGTTCACCTTACTCGTTACCGACAAATAGTGGAGACTGCCAGCTCCAAGAAACTTAGGGTGCGTTCGATTGACGCTAGTCCGGAATAAGAATACGTGGAGTGATGATTTAAACACAATGCGTAGCGTTTTGAAGCAACAAGGATAATAAAGCTTTGTTTAAAATAGCATTTTAGCATATGTGTGACAATTTTAATTTAAATCTTCGCAAAAACGAAGGATTTCTAACTTCTATTCCATGTATTCCTTTCCGGAATAGGTCAATCGAACGCGTCCTTAGTAGTAAAGCACAGGGCACGATCTCCGAGGATCAGAAGCATAGTTCTGTTGTGGCAAGAGTGCATTATCAAAAGCAAAGATCCCGAGAGGTGGCGACCAAGGCGCACGAACATTTGGAATCGATTTATGGCGAGATGGGCTCCGAGTTAGAAATGGATCTACATGTACGATCAAGACTGTCAGACAAATCCTCGTCCTCGCCTGAAAATAACGAACGCGTCGACCCCCGAAGAAGACAACATTTTCATCACGCCCACCAAGTTCAAAAGCCAGAATCAGGCTTCGAAAACGCCCGATTCTTCCAGAGGAAGGAAAATTCTACTATTCACTCCTGAAGAGGAATAATATCTGAAGATGGGGCTTGATCGCCATAGGTTCGGAAATTGGACAGCTATTCTTAGAGATCCAGATTTTCGTTTTCAAAAGGACGAAAACCGAACTCTCTTTTAAATCGTGCAACCAGGAAATTTAGTTCGAAATATAATCCATAGAAAAAAAGGTAAGTTGTAATGATGGTAGAATCACAGCTAATTTTTGGTCAACCATAGAGTTTAAATAGTGTAGAAATGACATTTTCATTTCAATACTTAAATACTGACTGCAGCAAACGATTTTCTCCGCTTTCGGTTTAGAAAGTAAATTGAGCAACATCTTGGCAATCATTACGTGAACTGAGAAGATCAAGGCGTATAAACAAAAACTCCAGAAATTGCATACACTCTTTTATTTTCTCATTTCAAAATTGATGTACAATTGATTGATTGTGGCCTTCTCGCTCTAAAGACAAGTATTGCAAAAAGTTGCCAAAGAAATTCGATTTCTAAAATCGATTTCATGTCTTGTACTTAAACAAAAGAATCTCGAGTGTCACTGTTGGCTTGGTTGAAACATGTTTGTAATTCTACCCTTCTTCGGTACTGGCGTATTTGTCTGCGATGAGCGTTCTCTTGAATGCGTTTCTGAACACGCGGAAGTGGTTGGCTCGGACGAGGTGTCTGTGTTGAAGGTGTGATGAAAATATCTTCGTCGTCATCGTATTCATTTTCTGGCTCATAAAACGGGTGTGGCAAACGTGCCCACACGCTTGTAACTCGTTCAGCTTGGTCACGGGAAATCCACTAATGACAAGTCTTGCTAGCGCGGGTAGTTCGTCCTCTTAAAGTTCAACTTGAGCGCTTCCACGGCGACCCCAATCACGTAATGTAAAGCGCGTTTTACATCCAAATCCGTTGCCGTCTCCTCTTGCTCTTGAAGCTGCCCAAGTTCTTTCTCCTTTCCCACACCCATGCATTCTCAAAGTACTTCGACACTTTATCGTGCAAATTCCTCTGTTCTTCCTCTTTCTTTCTGTATTAGTCACTTGCACGCTCAATTCTCGAATGGAACGGGCCCTCCACATTCTCTAGTAAATGAGCATTCATCTTCTTCTCGGATCATCCGGAGCAGTGTTGTCTCATCTCAAGCAGTATGCGCTCTCTGGCTTGTTGTGCTTCATTTTCTCTCTCCTTGCCGGCACGCCTGACTCCAGCGGCAATGAGTCCCAGCTGCCTCTCTTGTAGATTGTTGAATGGCTGGCAATTTCGAAGTTCCGATGTCTTCTAAAGATGCCTCTCCCAATTGTCGGAAGCGGTCGATGTAGTTTCACTTTCTTCACTCTGCTCCTCGACGTCAGCGTCTTGTGTGTTATGTCCTGTTCTTCGTGTGCACTGTCCTCCTTCTAGCTATCACTTTCTTCCAGCTCAAATGCTTTTTATTCTTTCCCTCTCCTTTTCATCAAATTCATCTGGCTGTGAGTTGGCTCCCGGCATC
The DNA here is from genome assembly GCF_036669935.1 of Montipora foliosa. Classification (NCBI taxonomy): domain Eukaryota; kingdom Metazoa; phylum Cnidaria; class Anthozoa; order Scleractinia; family Acroporidae; genus Montipora; species Montipora foliosa. Next base: position 13,956,256 of record NC_090882.1, on the reverse strand, counting down.
GATGGAGGAGCTCTTCTTCTGGAGTCTGTGCGATTCCACACGCCCATACAATAGAATCCACTGCATTGGACCATAAGAACTCTTGCACTCCTGCTACACGAGGTGATCTAAGGGTTTTGAAAAAGAATTTTTCATTCATTGCGACGTTGTGTTCAGCGCCAAAATCCATGTCGTTCTGGCACGTTACGGTACGAACATTGGACATCTTATTACAGCAAGGCTTGACGTCTTGTACTTTCTGTCATGTGCCGTGATGCCACCTTGGGTTAACATCTTCAAGTCATCTGGATCCATCAATTCCGAGTGAGCTTCGTCTAGAAAAATGACCTGGGTGTTTTCATCCACCAAACTCTTATTAAAAGCCTTCTGTTTCGTTATCATTGCAATGTACCTTGATGGAATGACTCGTGTTATTGCTGTGAACAGGCTGGTTTTTCCGATGTTGGGTTCTCCAATCAGACACGTCACCTTCTCTTTGTGCTGTTTGATGCGGTAGTTGACGAGTCAACCAGTGTGCCATCCAAAGGGATTTAAGGTCTTAAAATATAATTTTTCATTGAAGTAATAAACCTCGGTCTGCCTCGTGCCATGTTGCAAGCGAATTGTTCTCCCGGTAAGTTTAAAAATGGAGGAAACTGATCGCGGCCAAAATGTGGAAATATATTTCCGGAGTCTCTAAAGTTGTCGACGAGAAAAATAACGAAAAACCCCCGAAAGCTGCCCGTGATAAGAAGGAATACGAGAAGACAAGGACCAGGAAGTTTTCTACGAAATGGCAAGTAGGCCGACCGTGGTTAAAGTAAATTGGTTGGAGAGATTGGGGGGCGGGAGGGTAAACTCTTGGGCGAGTGAAAACTGGGCCGGACGAGTGCATTTTGAGGGTCACTCGCCCGAATGGCGAGTGCTCGCAAAATTAAGTGCCCTAACCTGTCAAAAGTTAAACGGAGACAACGGAGAAAGCGGGGAAAGAACTTACAGTACTAAAGAAACTACTACCACTACTACTACTACTACTACCACTACCACTACCACTACCACTACCACTACCGCTACCACTACCGCTACCGCTACCACTACCACTACCACTACCACTACCACTACCACTACCTCTACCGCTACTGCTACCACTACCACCAATACCACTACCACTACCGCTACAGCTACCGCTACCGCTACTACTACCACTACTACTACTACTACTACTACTACTACTACTACTACTACTACTACTACTACTACTACTACTACTACTACTACTACTACTACTACTACGGAGAAACGGAGAAAGCGCGGAAAGAACTTACAGTACTACTGTAAGTTCTCTCCCCGCTTTCATCATCATCATCATCATCATCATCATCATCGTCATCATTCTCGTTGGCGTCATCACTGTCGTCAACATAACCATCATCATCATAACTACAATTTAAATTCATCACTCCTGTAACTGTAAGCGTCATGTGCTTTGCCACTGTCGTAGTCTTTGCTGCCATATACACCCAACTATTGCACTTACCGAGGCATTTTCCACAGTGCACTACGTGTTCTCCCTTAGAGTTAAACATTATCTCTGTTGTTCCAGTAAATGCCACTTCTCCTATGCTCTCCGAACTCCTCCGCCGCCTCAAGATACTCCTTGTTGGAGGTAAATTTGTCTTATCCATTTTCTTAGGTGAGGATGTTGGTTGGAAATGTGAATTGCCTGGAGATTTCTTCTGAAGTGGCGAGGGTATTTCCTTTGCTGGGCTAAGCTCCGTATCTTTTGTGTTTGCACTCTGCGTTGAAGGATCTGTCTTAGAATTCTTTTCCTGTCAAAAATCAAAATTAATATACATTGGGCCAGAATTCGTTTTCCAAAACCGAGACCCCGAATTAATTGAAAATCACTGTAAACCAATCATGTCAATCATCTGTCACGTGGGCACAACGACCTGTAATCCATTTAAAACTGTTAGTTGAAAAGAACATGGCTTGACCCAATTCACAAGATTGGTTAATATTGTTAACTCCTTACTTACTGAAATTACAACCATTCTGCGTCTTCTACTTTCTTTCATGGCTTCCTCTCTTCTTTGGAGTTCCTCTTCTATTTCTCGTTTCTGGTCCAAATGATAACATACACTATCAGTGAATGAATGAATGAACGAATGAAAACTTTATTATTATGTTGATGTAACTAGATTTAACTAACAACTAAATACAATGGCTAAATTTTAAAACAAAAAGTATTAATATACTATTTACAAAATTTGTCATGATGAGCATCAATAAAATAAAATAAGACGATCCTAGTTACGATTTACAAAATCTGCAGCAACTGCTGCTGTTGTTAATGACATCTGAGAGGTCAACTTTTCGTGTTCTTGTATTTAATGTCGTGAGAGTCGGCAACATTCCTTAACAATTTCTTGCTAAGTTTTGACCAGATATATGGGCCTTGATACTGTATCTTATTGTATGTTTTCCACAACACACGGTGCTACATGTAAAACGGGGTAATTCAAAATCACAGTTTCTGAGGCAATATTTAGAGTTCTCGGTTTCAAATAGTTGAGACAAGTACATGTAGCCTAGCACAAGATTGTTTTTGACCTTGTACATGAGAGTGGCAATATCTTGTAGACGTCTGTTTTAATGGATTGGTAGCATGACAGGTGCCAGGAATTCTTCCTACGTTTCTGACTGACAGTCACGCAGACCGAATTTTAACTCTCAAAAGTCCGTTTTACTGTAGGAGCTACGAAGCAGTCGTACATTTACGTGTATATGCAGACTGAGGTTGATTAACTCGACACAAAGCATTCTCTCCTGAGAGTGACATATATTGCTCTCCCTAACACCAGAAAGTTCTACTGTTCAATCTGAGCTGCTTTAGGGATAAATGGTTTAACAACATCTAGGTCCTCTCAAGAACTATGTCCCCTTTAACCCTTACACTCCTGAGAGCAACACTTACAAATTTTACTCTGTCTAACAACAGACGATTTATTTTTACTCGTCAATGGGTGCCTCTTCAGGGGTCAATGGATTATTATGTACTGTTGGTTCACTCAAGAACTATGCCCACTTTAACACTCTCCCTCTTGAGAGTGATACTTGCAGATTTTACTCTAGCCTGCAGAGCAGGCGAGATTTCTTCGAGCGAGCGCTAACATCGTAAAAAGTTCACCCGCCATCTTGAATTTTTCATGCAGTGACGCGGTCTACAAAATGGCGGTCGCAAGATTGTAACGCGAACTCGATCGCCCCAACAAGCGAACTCGACCGGCCCAACAAGGCACCTGCACCGCAGGCTAATTTTACTCTGTCTAATGCCACGCGATTTTATTTGTCAATCTTGGCTGCTTTAGGGGTGAATAGGTTAAAAGAAATCTATACAAACCTCGTTTTCCTCTCTTTCTTTGTTGGCTTCAATTTCTAGTAGCCGCTTTTCTCGTTCAGCAGCCTCCAACCTTTCCTCTTCCTTTTTCTTGTTCACCATCATGTTGTCATAAAATGACAGCTGCGGCTTGTTGTGCTTGTGGAGGCATGTTTGCACATGATGTGCAAGGTTAAGAACCATCACCTGGAAAAGTTAAATTAAAAAATAAAAAAAAAAAACAATGGAAGCAATGAACATTTAATTTACCTATTAGCATTCATCACCGCAACAGACAGAACAAGAAACCTGAGTCAAGCACGTTCTTGGGGAATTACATACAGTTTGCACTTATTTTGAATTTAAACAACATTTTCATATACAGTGTACACCTCACCTCACCAACCAGGTCAGCTGCCATTTCCTGCAGCTGTTTCTGTAATTCACTCAAATCTTCATTTGAGATCCCTGATGCATTGCACAATGACAGCTTTGGACTTCTTATGGTGTTACAAAAAAAAAAAAAAGAAAAAATACTCAACAAGTAGGTAATACACTGTATGCATAACAGGGAAGGTTGAACTTAAGGCAAAACCCTAACTTCTTTTAAGGTGAACCTTTTTACTGTAGTCTATTTGCTTTCGGTTCAATAAGCAAAATCTACTCTCTTTGGTCTTATACAGTATGTGATCAAACCCTTCTTTCTCATGAACGGAATGGTTCATGAAAAGGTAATATTGTAAGGAGATCAAGTTATTGTCGGCGTACCTTACATGAAAGTACCTGACCTTTGGGTTTTTTGTTTCCTTACTGAATCACCACCCAAAGACAAGCAATAAAATAATTAATGACATCTTGATATTTTGTAACATTAGTGAAGCAGACATGGAACAGTTACAAAAGCACTGCAAAACTTCCCACCAATGTGTCCTGGGTTCATGCAATTCCCAGATGCTGCATCATGTGTGGGTTGAGTTTGTAGGTTCTCTACCCTGCTTCAAGAGGTTTTTCTCTGGGTACTCCTGTTTTCCCCTCTTCTCAAAAACCAACCTACATACATGTACCATTTGATATTTAAGCAATAGAGGACTTTTTCCATGTTAACAAAGCCTCATCTAAACATGAGGGCGAGTTGAACCAATTTGAATCACAACAGATCAAGTGCACACAGATTTGGATGATTATAGTACTTAAGTCAACAAAATAATTTGCACAAGTGTTGAGAATTCGCCCAACTCCCTTGAGTGTTTAGATGAGGCTAAGTGCATGTTAATGAGTCCCTAAGGGTCAGTGACATAAAAAGGGGGGAAAGCCGCGGGGGATATTCGCATGCCCAGGAGAAGGGCATGGGCAACCGAGGGTAATGATGATTACTCCTCCCCCCACCCTCTGCAAGGCTTGTGAAACTAGAAAAGGAGGAACACAGAATCTCCTTTTATCTATTTATTATTATTATAATTTTTTTTTTTTAAAAATATAATTATTATGTTAATCACTATCTTTTGGCGGAATTTGGGTGGCAGGGAAGGCAGAGCCTATGCCCCCTAGGGTAGCGGTGTCCCTAGGAGGACCCCCTAGAGTAGCGGTGTCTCTAGAGGCAACCCTACGTTAGAATGTAACATAGGGTGGACCAGAAGAGGGGTGCCCTTCTGGAAGGAGAATAGGTCAGATGGTGAGTTGTACCATCTTGGAGTAAGCAATCCGGACCTATTGCCAAGGAGGGCTGTCCCACCTACTGTGGGGTAAAGTGCAGCCCAGGGTGCACTTCCCTGCCACCAATAAGTAAGTAAGAAAGTAAAAGGACCCACCTAGTGTTGAGTTTTCTGAATTAACCTTTTTTTTTTTTTTTTTTGTTTGTAAGTGAGCGGTGGTAACATGCGGAATAATATAATGTCCATAACGAACGATGAGACAAAATACCCAAACTAAAATAAAATAGATGAGAATAGTATAATGAAAGAATTTGCATGACAAAGCAGCCATGGCAATTAAAGGAGACAAAGCTTCCAGTTGGGTGGGAGGGTGGGAAAAATGCGATCTTAAAGAGTGCAACTCAAGGTACTTGCTTGAAGAGCAAAGCTGAAATGTGGCTGACTAATGGTATGGGGGATTTACATAAGGTGAAACAGGTGAGAATCGCGTGATGTTGTGGAAAACTACTGGAAGCTTTGGCAACCGCTTTAACACTGTAAAAGTGAAAGTACTTTGACCTAAACAATGAGCTTTTGACTACGGGACAAGCCTTGATTGCGAGGGTGAGGAGAGTAGAGTACACTAGGGACAAGTGAGGAATAAATAGTACTCCCTTAGGGCTCATTAACCCCAGTTAAGAGCTTAAACTTATAATTAATGAGTCCCTAAGGGTCAGTGACATAAAAAGGGGGGAAAGCCGCGGGGGATATTCGCATGCCCAGGAGAAGGGCATGGGCAACCGAGGGTAATGATGATTACTCCTCCCCCCACCCTCTGCAAGGCTTGTGAAACTAGAAAAGGAGGAACACAGAATCTCCTTTTATCTATTTATTATTATTATAATTTTTTTTTTTTAAAAATATAATTATTATGTTAATCACTATCTTTTGGCGGAATTTGGGTGGCAGGGAAGGCAGAGCCTATGCCCCCTAGGGTAGCGGTGTCCCTAGGAGGACCCCCTAGAGTAGCGGTGTCTCTAGAGGCAACCCTACGTTAGAATGTAACATAGGGTGGACCAGAAGAGGGGTGCCCTTCTGGAAGGAGAATAGGTCAGATGGTGAGTTGTACCATCTTGGAGTAAGCAATCCGGACCTATTGCCAAGGAGGGCTGTCCCACCTACTGTGGGGTAAAGTGCAGCCCAGGGTGCACTTCCCTGCCACGATTGTGTGAGCCAAAAATATTCTGGTCAAGAATGGGGGAACACAATCACCCCACAGTAAATTGGGTGGACGTTGGCTGGAATACCAACTGCCACATGTAGAAGAAATAGGATACGATATAGGCATGCATAGCCATAATGAACAGTAGCTAGTTGTCATGATACTGGTCATCAGGGAGACAACAAAGAAGGGTCTAACCTACAATAATTATTATTACTTCAGTTCATTGTCAGTTGTTTAGGGATAGCCAGCAGTGTCTCTTGAGGAGTTCTTATGTAACGTTCATAGCAGTCAGAAGACCAACGACCCAATACCTTGATTAACCAGGCAGGAATCCCTGCAGCAGCTGCAGTAGTCGCAGCACCAATACGGAAGCTATGTGAGAAATAGTGTTGAGGTTGTATGCCGCATTGCTGCAGGACATCACGGAGTGCATGAGTAAGAGAAGTTCGGGTGAGCCACTTGCCACTGGTGAAGGTGAACAGGGGGCCTGCTGATGATGGTTGGCATTGGAACACGTAGTCTTTCATAGCCATAACGGCACAGATGGAGGTAGTGGACCTTGCTAGGGTTAGGGTGCAACCATTGCGGAAGGGATCTGTTTTCGACCGTTTAATCGTGACTAGCATGTAGTCGGGAGATTCAACGTGAGGGATAAAGGTGACATCCTTAAAGCAGAGGTGAGTTGCGGGGTCGAAGACGTGGTCATTACAGGTAAATTCGCTTGAACGTAAAAAACCGAAAAAGGCTAAGGTGAAGGCTGCCCAGAGCATAATGTGATTGAGGTCAAAAGTCAAGTCTGGTCGGTAAAAGTTGAAAATAGACTGCAGGATTTGGATTGTAATTGGATAACGATCTAATTTAACGGGGATTTGGGAACGTTTGATCCCATTAAGGACCTTCTGGAGTCGAAACATTTTTGGGAGTTTTAAGGCAAAGTTGTGTAGCCTATGGAGGTCTTGAACGGCAAACAGGTAAAGCTTAATGGTATTGTAGGAAACTGTTTTGGCTAAATGGGAGACAAAATAAATCAGAGTAATTTCAGATGCGGGGAGAAGGGGCGTAGAGGGGCTAATTAACCCGTGCATAAGGCAAAAGGAAATGAAATGGTTTTGACCGACACTATAAGAACGTTTAGTAGCTGGAGCAAGGGATGCACCAAGGTAGCGGGAAACGGAGGCTGTTAAATGGACGTCGCTGATAGAGGGATGGCGCAGGGGAAGGGTGAGGCATTGGGAGCCAGGTGGCGGAAGCGGTCCATCTGAAAACGGGACAAAGAATCAGCTATTGAATTATCTAGCCCAGGGATATGTCTAGCGGTGAAGGAAAAGTTGTGTTCTAAGGTAAGAATCGTAATGGCCCGTACGAGGTCCATGATCCTAGGGGACTTGGAGCGTTTGGAGTTGATGATGGAGACAACTGGCAGGTTGTCGCACCACATACAAATATGTTTGCCTGACCACGAAGGGGCCCAGAGGTAGCAGGCGATGTAAATGGCAAACAGTTCCTGCCAGTCAATGCTGATACCCATGGTGGGGTTAAGGAGGTGTTGAGGGAGCCAAGGAGCCTGAAACCATTCCCCATTGAGATAACCACCATACCCATGGGACCCAGAGGCGTCCGTAAATAATTGGAGGTCAGGCGAGGAGAGAACGTCACCCCCTAAGAAAAGACTTACTCCATTCCAATGGGTAAGGAAGGTTAACCACATTGAAATGTCCTTGCGGAATTCCCCGTTGAGTTTAATGTGCCAGCGAGAGTTAGTGATGCCCTTTGTTAAAGTAATTATTCTTTGCAGAAAAGCCCGGCCCGGGGCAACAACCCTAAAGAGTGCAACTCAAGGTACTTGCTTGAAGAGCAAAGCTGAAATGTGGCTGACTAATGGTATGGGGGATTTACATAAGGTGAAACAGGTGAGAATCGCGTGATGTTGTGGAAAACTACTGGAAGCTTTGGCAACCGCTTTAACACTGTAAAAGTGAAAGTACTTTGACCTAAACAATGAGCTTTTGACTACGGGACAAGCCTTGATTGCGAGGGTGAGGAGAGTAGAGTACACTAGGGACAAGTGAGGAATAAATAGTACTCCCTTAGGGCTCATTAACCCCAGTTAAGAGCTTAAACTTATAATAAACACGGAAAAAGTCCTCTTTTGCTTTTACAAAATATTTCTCAAAAATAATTCGACAAATGAAGGAAAATGCTGGGTTTTTTTTTACTCCTTGATTGAAACAGCTTTTCTTGATACATGCTCATATTTCCTTTCAGCCAATCAAAATGCAACACAAAACCAATCAAAATTCGTATGATGTCATAGCCGTGTTTACAGTTCCATCTAAACACAGCTACATGTATTGACCAATGAGAGTGCATGTACTATCCTTAGGCTAATAATTATTATTTAATTTATTAAAGTTGATTGGATTTGGTTTCTGTCAGGTGTCCCCAGTTAGTGCTACAGCACTTTAACAGTGATGTACCACAATTACATGTATCATTATTCTATTTTCCAGAATTTTCACATGCAAAGAAGACAAGCAATCTGACAAAAAATGACTGTTTCTGCTTTAGCACGAACTGTAGTTACATGTAATGTCTAGCTCAATTGACCTCTGTACCTTACTGATTGCATTCAAGAGTTTGTTTTTGAGCTTCACACCTCAGTTTATTCTGACGCTAAAATAAATTATTTAAATAATCCTGAAGGTTGAATGGCCCTAAATTTTTTGGCCTGAGACAATTATTTGCAGACTCTACGCATTGTTTTATAGCTCAAAAATTGGCTGCAACTTGACGAACATAAAAATGATTCCAAGAACAGTTGTCCAATCTTTATAACTTACCGATCAGGATAATCTTTGCTATACTGTACAATCAAGTCAACTCTGGCATATACTTCTTTAGCTACAACACTTTGCAGAGGTGTCAGTTTCAAACAAACTTTAGGTGGGTCATCGGGCTGAGGAAAAAACAGTCATTTTTGATAAATTACTCAGCCAAGGAAGCCAAAATCTCCACTAAAAGGCAAACAAAACTGTATGCAGTTGTCATTTCTATGTGAGGCAATTCCCAGACGTGATTTCACTGTTTCTCAACAGGAGCAGATTTTGATGAATTTTGTAAGGAAATCTGAAAGTCACAGACCTCCCCAACTTCCTAACTTCTGTGGTCTTATATAGTTGTTTCCTATATGTATATCAAGTAAACTGTTACTCCTGGAGTTCCCATAATAGGAAATATCCAAGCATCACCTAGGTATATGGAAAATTATTATATACAATATGTCGGTTTAGACCTCTTGAAATTTTCACCCTGGATTACATGTAATGGGCTACAACGTAGTTTTCAAAAGAAATTGTTCAACGGTATTCACAGAGCCTGACGTCAATAATAAAATTGTGCTAAAATTGTTATAACTTCTAGTTCAAAATTTTCCACCCAGCCAAAAACTCTTGAAGCAATCAAGTGCACATAAATTTGGATGGTTACAGTAAGTCAACAAAATCATGACAAAGTAATAAGATCAGACAGGCTATTATGTCTGATGCTCTTTTTTTAACAGTTACTGAGGCTTTGATAGAGCCTCAATTTGGCTTTAAAAATATGCTCAGATATTTGCCCTTGGTCGCTGGAACAGACCTCACTGCGTTCGGTCTGTACTGGCGACCTTGGTCAAGATTCTCCCATACAGACCTGCCGCTCGGTTAATAAGAACTAAGTACAGACCATTACCATGGAAACGGTCGTTTTCTGTATTTTTTCTAGACGGAAGTTTTTTGCTGCCCTACTAAGTAATAATAATTATAATTGAACAAAACTGCTCAATTCAGCCAAAAGAGGTTAAATGCATTAGAGTATATGAAGCAAAATGACAAATAAGGTGCACGTGGCAGGCAATTGACCAATATCTTGCCGTAAAGAAAAATACTTCGGGATAATCAAACTTGAATGTTCATACTTTGCAATTGCGGAAGAAGTCTCGATTGATAAAATGACAAGCCGAAAAATTTGCATTGAACACAGCTTAAGTCTCAGTAACTGATGGTCATGAACAGTATTGTTATGGTAATCACATCTCATTGACCGAATGGGTTACGATGCATTTAATCTCGACACTGTGTCTAGCTTAAATGAATTTGACGTAAAATAATGCTCTGGATCCAGAAAGCTAGTTGCCCACCTTCTCACGCAGGTCTTGAAAGTCATCCATGTAAATTGCTTGAATAGCTTGGAGTTCATTTTCTTGTCTTTCGTTGCACGTTTCCTCCATATTCACGTCTTTCGATCGGATATCTGTGCTATGAAGCTTTAGAGACCGAAAGATAACTTCTGATTTTATGTTCAAGTGCAGTAGAACGTACAAACTTAAGCCAAGTTGCAGTCTTCCAATATGCTCGTTACTCAGAACGGCTTGTCTGCCCTTGGACTACATTTCGGCTTTCTTCTTTGATTTTAATAAACGAGACAGAATACAATATAACCTTATTGAAACGCGACAAAAAAAACACGCCGTAGTCAGTCAGCCACCATGTTGATGTCTACTATTGGAGGGAAACTGGATCGACTGTTATTTTCAACCAATAGAAATTGAGTTTGTAATCCTCTCCAGTTTTTGTCAATACAGTATATTGGAAATATTCCAAATTGAGATAAAATTACAAAAGGAAACTTTACACCGTATATGGTAACAATAGTGTAGGTTTTCAAGAATGCCATGGAAAAGGTTATCCTTTCTCATCACGTTTTCTGCACGTGAGCATCTGCACCATATCCCGTTTATTGATTTCCGGGAAATCGTTTGAAATCAAGCAGTCTTTAGCTACCCTTTATGTGGACGAAAACGTGAACGCTATATAATTTTCACTATGAAGATTTTAGATAAACAACATATTTCATCGACTTTTATTTTTTTTGCGGGAATCTGCTGCGTTTCGTTAGCTTCTGAGTGCATTCCTCCATACGGCTACAAAGGCTGTGCTTGCATGATCAACAACACGGACTTCCTGAATCTTTTGCCTCTGAAGATTAATTCTTCCAGTCCAAGGTAAGACACACGATTAACAGAAGTTTGAAAATTGGTCTGAGTGATGAAGGACTAGTTATTGCTTTTAGAATTCGCTCAGGCTGTCAGCGTTGTTCATCCTGAAGTTAAAAGAGATGCAGAGTACTTGTAAGCTTAAACAATACATACATACCAGTTACATACAGTAGGGGGCTTTTCAGGGCCAATGAAACACAACGAAACGATGGGACAAAACGACAACAACAACTGTTAAGAATCCCAACTGGCCGGAGCTAGAGGCAAACCAGTTGGCTATTTACAAGTGCAGCTGGGAAGTAATGAACCAGGGACTACCAGGAACAATTTTGTTGTTTTTTTCATTAAATTAATAAAATTTTATTGCCTTCATTTTTGGATACAACCTGGAAGAAATGATTTGAGGAAGAGTTTAGGCTTCATCAATTACATGTATTTCAACAAAAATTGCTCAACATTTGGCTCCCATTTGATGAAATTTAGAATGTTCAAGATAGTTATGCATGCAAGTCTGCTATTCTCTGCCTTATGTCATCCATTGGATAAAATTTCTCTGGATAGGTAGTTTTATGAGCAAGGTGAAAATCAATACACAGTGGTGAAACCTCGCCTTCCACTATTAAGACCTTGGGCCCAATCTCATATGTGCAGGGTTGATTAAATTGTTGGTTCTCTGCTGACTTGCTGGTCCACAAGGTTTTTTTTTTTTTTTTTCAAGATACTCTGGTTTTCCCGTCTCATGGAAAACCTACATTTTATGTTAATTAACGCGTTCACTCGGCAGGTGCCAACTAGGAAACCCCCAGTTGACGAGTGAAATCATTTGGTTTTCGACAGAGTAAAATCTGCTTCATGTAAATTATAAAAACATTCTCTGACTGACATTTAAAGGAGCGAATGTTTGACTGTCAAACTACAGTCTAGCTTCAATGGGCTAAAAAACTTAACTGTACACTTAGTTTTTTTCTGTTGAAGACTGTAGTTCGACAGTCGAAAGCTAGCTCCTTTAAAAGTTAATTGGTCAGAAAACGTTTCTATTAACATTATGAATTATCCTGGCCGAGCATCTTCAATTTTCTCGTAGAGTAAAATCTGTTGAGTCTCACTCCCAGGGGTCAAATGGGTTAATTGTCTCCCAAAAGTATTAGTAGAGCAGTCTCATTGACATTGGCTTGAGACTTTAATTATAAAGTGCGATAAAATTAATATTGTGAGCATACTTTTATATGTTTTATCATAGGTTTACAGTTAAGGATAACAAGAATTGGTATCTTTCCTACAGCCCTTGTGGTGTGTTTAATGTGTTTGTTGGTCTAAATATTACTGGACCGTATAAAAAACCATGTGTGAAAGCATCGGTAAGTCACCCTTTATCAACACAAGGAAATCATTCATGCATGTCTCAATTGTCCACTTCCAAGTTTCAAACAAGTCATTAATTGACACGCAGTTCAACATTTATTTTCTTGATCAACAAATATTGCTATCCTTGTTCAACAAATTACAATTGTTGAATTATGTATCATCATTATCATTCATGTCGTGTTAACAAAAAAGCTGTGATTCAACAAGTTGAATGAAGTTGAATGAAAATAATTCATTAACTGAGTTCTGTTCCTATTCCATATGTTTTTATTCCATATACGTGCTCAAAAAGTTGCCAATAGTTGAACAGCATTTATCAGTCTCAAGGAGCAGTTGGCACGATGTTGATCATTAACAACATTTTGTTTATCTACAAATTTTGCACAACATTGAACTTTGTCTGATAATTGGCTAAACAACAGTGCATTTCTCATGTAACGACTATTAGGTGCAAATGAACTCGGATTGGCTTAAAACAATGGAAACCAACAAGAGCCAATCGGATTAGAGCGGTTTCTGACTTATAATACGTAGCAGCTTATTTTCAAATTTGAAATTGCATTGAAGCATCGTAAAAAAATTGCCCTTGTTTTCATTTTCTGTCCTTTTTTCCATAGACACTTATTATTTTTAAAATAAGTTATCACACAATTTCTCTTGTAACTTGGTAGAAATGGGCACTGTCTCAATTAATTTAATTTTTAAGACTACAAATTGCACTCACCCTATGAACTTTTGCAATTTTTGTTAGTGTGAGAAAGTTACTTGCGCTTATATTTATACCAAATTACACTT
>NC_090882.1:13930347-13937847 GCF_036669935.1 Montipora foliosa | reverse complement strand
TTGACACTCAGTTAATTGATTTTTAAGGAAAGGTTGAGCCGTCCTCGTCAGCCTTTCTTGCCCTAAGAAATTTGTCTTTATTTGCTGTCTGGTTTTAATCTTTTTCTTTTTCTTTTAATGAAGCTGTTTTAGTGACACCTACAACCAACCCAACATCAGGTAAAAATTTTATGTGCAGCGATATCTTGAATTTATTTTTCTTAAAGAGAACGCCCAACTCTCGGGAGAGAAAAGCCCTGGGAACCAGGTTGCTCTTATTGTTGAAATTGTTTATTTTATTTATTTATTTTCTTTTTTTTTTTTTTCAAGGAAACACCTCAAACTCCAAAGAAGCCTGGGAAATAGCCTTGATTGTAGCTGGTGGTATAATTCTTATTGTGCTTATTGCCGTAACGGTATACTGCTGCAGCAAGAAACGTGGTGGCTACGAACTGATCTAGAATCAAAGAACAGAAAAAAAGATACGCAATGCGTGCAAAACTGGGCTAATGTGGCGTTAAGTCCTTGCTTGAGCTGGCTTAAACCGCTGAAATGACTGCCTGGACCCCGTGAAGTCAGCTAGTTTACGACACCGAGAAATTTAAGACCTTTAAATTATAAACAGATTGTTGTCTAAAACGTCGAAGCAGTAGGCCATGACCGGCAGAAGGATAACTTCCAATATATTTGTGTCAAAGCGTTTTCTCAAACTGAGTAATTTTTGGATTATTTCTTATTTTGCCATACAATGCAAAACCGTAAAATACGATATCTTAGGTTAGGTTTTAAGTTTTATTTACCACGGAAACATTTGCTCATAACATAAGTTATTAGAAATTCTACATAAGTTAGGTACAATACTAAAAATAGCAAGTGGTGAGTAGGCCAAGGGCTTCTATATAGAGCCTCCCCCTTCCCCCATACATACACGTGAATATTTGAATTTTTGAGTTAAAGAAAGACCAGGCGGTTGCAATTATTACCAAAAGACGAAATTGTTTGGTGGATAGAAAAAAGGATTATTAATAGGCTAGGGTCAGCCTAGACTAAGAGTTTTAATTATAAATATGCGTTAGATGTCGGACGGGGGAAAGAAACTATATCTATATAGTGATCGTTTTTGAAAGTAGTCGGGGTAGGCTCAATACAAAATGGTAAACTGTTTGATGTTCGGTTAGTTCGGCAAAAATGTGATCTGTAGTACTTATCAGATTCTGGTACCTAACAGTACAATACCATTTTTATTGATCACTCCTCGTGGAGCGTAGAATACAAACAAACTAGAGAATTTGATAATGGCAAAATCATATACATCTCGGGACGATACAAAGTAATTATTTCCACTTAAGATTGAAAAAGTTCACTTGTGCTATCCGAAAGTTACCTTCTCACAAAACTCGTTGAATTAGCTTGACCTCTGATGATGTCACCTAGGCATAGGGATGGAGTTTTAAGCTTTGGGTTATAGGGTCACTTTCCAGTTTTCAAAGTGAGTTCAAATCTTTCCCATGAAAATTAATAACGTTTAAAGTAAACCTGTGTACCGTCACTGACGTTTGGCACATAGACACTCCTGGGAAACAATGGTAAAGTAAACTCGAAATTGGCGTGTTTAACCATTTTTTGTCGCGTGAGAATCGAACCTACAATGAGCGACAAAAGTGTTGAGACACTTGGCAGTAAAATTTGATTTTCTGCGTCTTGGATACATTTCTCCCCCTTTCCCCCAAAACAATGTTGATTTTTCTGTTTCTTCGACTGCACAGATGATAGCTTGTGAGCAAATTAATATTTTAAGTTAGCGAGCGCTCTCTTTGTAGACTACTCGGAATTTAGTTGTCAGTTTCAAATAAATAGTTTTCCGTAGCGAAAATATGTTTGGCACTTTTCTGTACGGACAGTAGAGAACAGGCTTATTTATTTAGTTAATTAGCTGTCACGTAACACTACGATCAGTAACAATTTCGTACATGTATGTTGCCATTTATTGTTGTATTTAACTCGCCCATCTGAGCCTAACATAACTCCTGCAGGAATATGGACCTCCCTTTTAGTGCCATCATGTATCATGTCCACTAACGATTCACCATTGCTCTTCTCATTGTCCGCTATAAATACAGCAATGGCACCATAGCTTTCCACCAACTTACTCTTTGTGACAAAAGAGCATCCTCTAGACTCAAACCAGAAACAAAACATTACATGACAAGCTGTTTAAAACAAAATTTAAAACGGGCAAATGTTGTTGATACAACCACAAAGTTCAGCATGGTAACAGGCCCTAGATGTCAACCCGAATTCTCCCATGGTTTCAAAACTGAATTCATACAAAATAATTTAAAAGAGAATCTACCGGTTTATTTGGAGACACTTTTTTCCTTGCACCCTTCCAACAGATCTTCTAGTTACATTTAAGTTGTGAGTTATACGTGTAGTTTAAACATGTTTGCTTCAAGCTTGGCATCACAACCAAAGTACAGACTGAAAACAGATGCATACTTGGCAGTCCGGTTAAGTCAAATGCTATGATAATACGAAGAGCTTTACTAAAAAATTAACAGTACGCTACAGTATCTAAAGTGTCAAATATCTCTTGCTTCCAGAGAATTTTCAGTCCATTCCATTGTTTAAAGAAACAAAAACCTTATGAACAGAGCACTTTGCCTGAAGTCTCTGGGATTTGGTTCTATTTCTCACCACCTCTTCTTGTCAAGGTTAAATTTGACACAAGCTTATTTAAAATGAATGACAGTAAGGCTACAAATTATAATTATCAACAATATGCATTCTTTTATCTTCATACATGTAACTGGAAGCATTAAGAAATATATACACGAAGACAGTAATAGATTCGATTATGGTTACAGTCTTTTGTATGGTGCCTCAAAGGAACAGACACCTTAAGTACGTGTACAGAACGCTGCCGCAAGACTGCTAATGAACGTTGAAAAGCTCTCGCACATTACTCCTACTCTATATGAGTTACATTGGCTTCCAATCCAGGTTTGCATTAAATTCTTCTACAACGCGGTTTATAATTTAGCTCCATCATATATTAACAGCCTTTTAACTATTAAATCAAAATCCTCTTTATTGTCTTCGATCTAATGATGGTCTTTACTTAGAGCTCCCTAAGGGTAAGATATCTCGTACCCAGAGTCCTCGGGCTTTTTGGCCAATGGGTGAGCGCCCGGAGAGACTCTGGGATAATCGACTCCATTTTCCCAGAAAACGTGGGTTCCGGTCGTATTACGTATGCTTGAGTTTAAAATGAAGCAGAAAAGAGAAAACCGTAAAACAGTAGAAATGACGGGTTGAAAGTGTTCGAGAAACAAGAATTTTAGCTTTAGACACAAAGAAACTGGAGAAATGATCATTGGCTTGCTGTAAGAGCAAGTGAAGATGAAACCTCTGACGCTTTCGCGATCGGTGAGTGTATTTTTAGTGTTTCAGCGTACATTCCATCGTTCAGTATGCATTGAGAATGCTATCGTGCAAGCAGCACGATCGACAAATTTTTTGTGGAAACGACACAAATGTCCTCTTCTACAATTTGATGTTTCTGTAATTCTGAATGGCTTCGACAAGACCTTATTCCACGGATTTCTCCTCAAAGAGACTGATGTAATGTTGTTTTCCTACGGTACTTTTGCAACAGCAACAGTAATCACTTTTTAGTAGCGTGAGAAAATTCCCGTGCGGTATAAGACATAATTCAAACCTCGTCGTTTTATTATTTTTGTGATTTATATATTTCTGAGTTAGAAAAAATCAAACAGCACTAAGACTAGTTTTAGATTTTGAATCTCCCTCCAAATCCTGGGGCTACGCAAGCGGCCAATAAAAAAATATAGTTCAAATCGATTATCCCAGAGTCTCTCCGGGCTTTCACCCGCTGGCCAAGAAGCCCGAGGACTCTGGGTACGAGATTGGGTCTTTCCAGGCAGCAGCACCATACTTATGGAACAGACTTCCTCGTGAAATTAGAATGATTAACCCATTCGCTCCCAGCCGTTTTTACGTTTTCGGAGTGATTATGATCCATAGCATTTCGTGACTCTTTGTTTGAAGCTACCACGGAGAGTGGTGCTGTGATCGATAAAGCACTGAAGGCTCAAGGTTTCTGAAAAAGGTCATTTTGACGTGGCCATTTGTCAACCGTGCAGCCGTACGCTCACCGTGGGGACGGGGAGCGTTGCGTGACTCCAGCCCGAGCCGCTGCGAAGGAGACTACTACACGAATGGCCGAATTGGGTTTGTTTGCGATTTTTGCGAAGTTTACAGCCATTTTTCATCTTTAGTGGCTACCTGATGAGCATCATTAAATGTGACGGTAGCTACGAATCTACTTTCTCAAAGAAACGAGCAAGGTGATGCGCTTTGTTGTCGAATTGGCTTGTTACTCGACGAAGTGGGAATTTGACAAGTCAGACACTTAGTACCTTTGAGACTCGACTAATGATGAATTTCTCGACCCACCGCCGCATTATTTGGAGTTTACGAGCACTGAAAATCCCCACGAGCACGAAATTTTGGCGGTAGGTCGGAGAGGTTGTAGACTTGGTTTATATGTGAAAAAATTGTTGGAGGGACGTGTGCTGTCAAAAATTCTGGTTATTTCCCAGCATGCAATGTGGTCGAGATGTCAAAATGCACTGGAACAAAAGGCTCTATCTACGCTTGGGAGAATAATATGAACAAAAAAAGTCATTTCTAAGCTAGAACAAGGACTGAGTTTTATTATGATGGTTGAAGTTTGGTTTTTCGACAATGATTTCTTTAGAAAACATAAAGGCAAGAAGGGGAAATTTAGGGGTTTCTCTTTGACGTTTCTCTAATAAAGCTTTTAGTATTCAATAACTTAGATATATTATATTTGCACATCAGGGATATTAAATCTTATTGTAAATTTAATTTAGTTATATAAGGTTTTAATTTTTTTACTCAGTGTAAAGCACTATTGATCAGTACATGTAAATAGGGCTATACAACTAATAAATTATTATTATCTGCTTTTATTCTATTATGAAATAAAACCTTTCTCATTGGTTATAGGAGACAGGCAAGTGAACAACAGTGGAGCTAACTGCCTTCAGAGAAGACACTTCCTGATTGGCTCTCAAAGGCAATAATGGCCAATAATGAATAACAGTTTTTGGTACCAATTAGAATGAAAAGTACCAATTAATTTGAAAAGGTGTTATTTATTTCTAACATGCTCTGCTTGTCAAGGTTAAATTTGGCACAAGCTTATTTAAAATGAATAACAGTAAAGCTACAAAGTATTAAAGAACCAGCTTATAAATAGTTGTCTTATTAATAATAAGCAATACTTACCCTCTTTGTACTAAAGCCACAGATCTTGTTAATACATGACCATTAATAAGAGAATAACAAGCTTCAGGTGGATCAGCAGCCACTAGATTAACTGACGTTGAACTAAAGTCCTTTAAACAAACAAACATGTATGACAAAAACTAAAACTAAGTTACTATGTAGAAGCCACCATAAGTACAAATAAAATAAAAATGAGTATATATGAAAAAATTAACATATTTATGTACTGTGGATAAAAACACTTTCAATTTCATGTTTACACTATTGACACAATAATACTACTTTATTAGTATTAGTACTCCCAGCTCCGCATTTTAACACTCCCTTCAAGATGGCAATAGATGCGAGTGATATAGCCGCCGGTGCAGTATTGCTACAGGAGGATAAGGAAAATGTGGAACATCCAATGTGTTATTTCTCAAGAAAGTTTAATAAGAGTCAAAGAAACTACTCAACAATTGAGAAAGAGTGCCTAGCACTAGTGTTAGGACTTCAACATTTTGAGGTGTACATAAGGGGCAGGGTGTTATGAGGGGATGCTTCCAGAACTTTCCAGAACATGTTAAATATTCGTATATTTACGTAGCCACACAATCTATTTTCTAGAGAATTCTCGAACACACTAACGTGATGTAAACAAGTTAAGTAATCTTTCCAAAAATAGTTATTTCTGTAATCTTCGGAACATTCTAGAATTCTCTTTGAGTGTATATAATGAACGATATCCAAGCGCTTTAGCACTTACGTATCTACGCTCGGACTGACTGAAGTTGTTTGGAGATTGCGTCGTGACTTGTCAAGCTATCCCAAGGCGAATTGAAGAGTTCAAGTGGACATCTCAAAGGAGATTGTGAGTTAAAGTATCTACTAGTGGTGACTAAAGTTTGTCTAGTTTAATATATGATAGCTTGTGTGCGAATTAATGTTTTAAGTTAGTGAGCGCTATCTTTGTAGACTACTCGGGATTCAGTCGTCAGTTTCAAATAAATAGTTGTGTTCCGTAGCGAAAATACGTTTGTCACTTTTTTGTACGGACAGCAGAGAACAGGCTTAAATATTTAGTCAGCTGTGTCGTAACAGCAGAGATGTCTCTCAGCCTGGTTGTCTTGTTCTGCATTTGCTGACGGTTGTGACAAGGTAAGGCCAGATCGTCTGCAAAATCCAGGTCATCTAAGCAGGACCATAATGTCCACTGGATTCCATTCCTTCTCTGCTCCGTTGTCATTTTTATGATCTAGTCTATGACCAGCAAGAAAAGGAAAGGGGACAGCTAACAGCCCTGTTGGACCCCGTCTGGGCCTGAAACTGTCTGAAAAACTACCCTTTGTGTATTACTTTGCAGGTCATTCCTTCATAACTGCTCTTAATAATCAGGGACACAAGCTTGGTAGGTATTCCATACTGCCATAGTAGTTTCCACAGCGTCTCCCTATCCACACTGTCGAATGCCTTCTCATAATCAACGAAGTTGATATACAGGGAGGAACTCCACTCAAGGAACTGTTCCACAATAATTCGCTATTTGATCCGTTGATCTGTTTTTCCGAAATCCTGCCTGTTGATCCCAGAGCTGGGAATCTACAATGTCCTTCACTCTTTCCAAGATGACCCTGTAGAAAACTTTTCCAGGTACAGACAGCAAAGTTATTCCTCTGCAGTCGGAACATTTACTGAGATCGCCCTTCTTTGGAAGTTTAATGAGATGACCCTCCTTCCAGTCAGCTGGTAACTCTTCATTTTCCCCATATCCTTGCAAACATGGGGTACAGCGTCTCTACTGTTGTATCAATGTCAGCCTTCTACGCCTCTGCAGGAATGTTGTCTGCTCCTGCTGCTTTGCCATTCTTTAATTTCATAGTAGCTTTTCTAGTCTCATCCGACTCGGTTACCCGCAGTTAATTGAAAGATCCAACTCAGCCGGCTGAATCTTTGGGGGGTTAGGTGGAGTAGCTCTGTTCAACAGTTCCTCAAAGTGCTCTGCCCACCTGTTGAGTTGCCCTTCTTTTCCAATGATGGTCTTCCCATTTTTGTCCTTAATTTAATTGGTCTTTCCGGTCAGACTATTGATGTAGTTCTTCTTGTCTGTCTCGATGTTTCTTTTGACCTCTTTATTAGCATCTGCATAATCTTTTTGTGCTCCTGCCATTGCCGTCCTGGTGCGACTTTTGTTAACTATGGCCTTTT
>NC_090882.1:13885347-13905347 GCF_036669935.1 Montipora foliosa | reverse complement strand
TTTATCGGTTCCTTTGATGTGCCATGATCCATGTGATCTCGGATCAAAAATAAAAAAACGGATCATACCAAAGAAACACACGCTAAGATATACAAACAGATCAAATTCTTCTCGTTTATTAAAAACAATATCTTTTTGGACCATCTTTAAACATTCCAAGGAGCCGAAAGATATATTTCAGAGGTTTTAGGCTCAATCTGCTCGTTGGGTGCCCTTGTCCCAAGATCTAAATTATTATACTTCTTGATCTTCACTCCATCTACTATAAATACTGAGAAATCCAGATATGTTAGCCGATCAGATTGCAGGAGTCGTCATAAAATGAGAGCTGTTTATAGCTAAGCTTTTCAACTCCTGGCCTTTCTTGTAAACAACCTAAAAAAGTACCAGGCTGTTCAATACTTGTGTTTGGTGAAGTAAGGAGGGAGGGGGGAGCCATCAAAGTAAGGTGGGAGGGGGGATATCATGGAGAGCACCAAAGGAAATTCTATCGCAAGGCACATAGCAGACATCCAGGCAAAACGTTTAGCTCTGAGCTATCGAAGTCAGAATTTATGTCAGTAGCCCTGAATTAAGATAGTGACAGAAGTCCATTAGTAGCTACAGGCTGTATTCTTACCAACAGCGCCGAAAAACGAAATAAATGCTCATTTCAATGCGATGAGATCGTATCTTCACACTCCACAAAATGTTATTTGCCTTTCTGTGTAGGTCTTAAGGAGGACGTTCTCGCAGGCCAGGAATGGGGCTTTGTTCTCAGTGTGCTGGGTGGAACAATAAGAGATTTGAGAACATTAGTTTACCAAGAGGAAGATTATCTACAAAAAGCACAGGATGGAACACTGCAGGAGGGAGCCAAGAAACTCGCTCAGAACTGGTTCTTTACGGAAGAGGTGAGTACACGTTCAGCTCTTCAACATCTAAAACACCCATTTGTTTACAGAGGATCTGTTGAAATCAATGGTGGGAAAATATCTCCATTAACCACTAGTTTCTTTCGGAGCCATTATTAGTATTGTCACGCAACAGTCTCCCTACTCCTTCTTCCCCGAGAGAGGCTGCGTGACGAGCCAGACCAAAACTTGGAAAGGGATTGTCCAGTGCGGTCGAAGAAGACTTGGTTCGTAAGTAATACATTAAACGGCAGTCGGTTTTACTCGCAAATTTTGCTGTTTTTAAAAATGTGAAATACACAGCGCATGATCGTGGAAACGGTCCGTATAGTGAAATCCTGACCAAAAAAAATCGGTTGCTGGGATTTTCTTTTCAGACTATCATATACTCCGCACGTAATACGATTATCCTTGGTTTTCGTTTCCAGGCCAACCGTGATTCCTGTACTGTCCAAAGAGACCTCGCTGCTCTACAGAATGGAATTCTATCTGGAACAGAAAGTATCACTATGACTTTATACGAAGCTTATGCCAACCTAATCGGCCAACAGGGGACGGGTAACATCTTTGATTTGGCCAAGTTTATCCGCGATATGCAAGAAATGCAGGCTCACGTTTATGCGATTATGGACGAGGCACTCGACTATAAAGACATATCACAAGCTGAAAAAACTCAAGAGAGACAGTTGTTGACATATGATGTAGGCCAAGTAAAACCACTGCAGACTCCCAACATAGCCAGGGCCATTAACATCGTCATGGACCATTCAGGTGAGCTCTAGGAACCTTCAATAAGGCTCAGTCACTCAGGTGCCAAGCTCTCACTAATCTCGCAACTTCATGATCACAGTCGCGGTGTAAAATAGGTGCGATTTAAAGAGTGACTTTATCACCATTTTTCTGCGAAATATCCTGGATTTGAAAGACACCAGAGCTGAGGAAATCGGTAACCTCGAGCTTCGTGATTTCATTCCCACAATTTTTTATCCATTTATTTTTTTGTTGTAAGGTTCGGCTGTCTTTGGTCGCATCAAGGCCAAGCACAACCCACATTCCGGTAAGTGCCTCACTCGCAAAGTTGTGGGGTCATCCCAGGAAGCGTATGTGGAGCTGCAAACCTGTTCTGACACAGATAACGATCAACTGTGGAAACTGTCAGATGATGATTATATTATACCCAAGTCACACGCAAATGAAGTCATGTACTTCCAAGGTGGCGGCAGTATTCCAAATTGGACGTGTAAGATTGGCCATACCAAATATTCCCAACCCAGAGTGCAGACCAAAATCTCATCAAGTACCACTTTCAAATTCCAGTTTTCCACTATTGATTTCACTTTGTTTCAAATAAAAAAGAGAAATGCAAATGAATGTTTGACGACACTGAGAGTTGGTGGTACAAACACCTTTACTTGCACGAAGCCGTGTGCAGCTATTGGTTCGTCAGGGTCAGGTGACACGTGGTTTGTGTGGGAGCCGAAGGAAGAAGAATAGTAACAAACTGTTGACGACATACAGAGCTGTTAACACCTGACTGTAAAACCAAAATCAAGGTTATTTACTCTGGCCAATCGCGACAGATATACTCTTTATATAGTCCAAGGAACCAATCAGTAGTCAAGGCAAATAAACAGTTACATGCCCTCAGCACAAAGCACGGGAAAACATAGGTTCATATCTTAATCCTAATTGGTTGAAAAAGTGGCGCAAGCTTCTTTAGCCAATCAGCTATCGCTCTAAACAGAAAACCAAAGCAATCGAGTGGTTAGTTTCGACTGCCACTTAAAAACCACTAAATATTGTTTTTGAAGTCACTATGAGTGAAATGGTGTTAACACAATTTATTCTTTTGACTTAAAGTTCAATAAACATCAAGAAATTACGAAGTGTGTCTTGTGTTCCATAGCAAGCTTGTCTATCGTTTTCCTCAAGAGACTGTATAGCTGGAGATTGGAGTTATGATATAGGCCGAATCCTAGAAAGCCAAAACGCAGGGTCGTGAAGTCACTGCTCTAAGAAGACTTGTTTTGGGAGAAAAAAGGAACTCTTTCAAAATTTAAAATTTGAAGAATCAAGAGAAATTCGGTCGGAAACATGTTTTGCAGTGACTGGTTTCACCTTTCAAAATCATGGGTTGCACGAATTCTCAGCCTGATTCTCAGAGAGGGTCCGCAATAGGATTCTCAGATCCCGCTTTACCGCCCAATCCTGCCCTATTTTCAAAGATGCTTTTGCGCTAATTAGTAATTTGTTAAATAATAATTAACGCAATAGGACTCAAAGACCTCATACGGTCTGATACTAGCGTGGGTTGAGCGATAATGGAAACGTTTGACAAGTCCTGACAGCTAAGGTACAGAGCCAGCGCTATTCCTTACTTGAAACCTGACACAGCTATATGGGCAAAAGGACCATCTCCGCCAGCTTGCGGTTTTTGCGCTGGTCAACTCTGAAGATGAAGTCACATTGGAATTGAAATCCCTTGCCAATATTGCATCCCAAACCTATAAAGCAGACAGGAGATCCCGCTCCCACTCGCAACTGAAATTCCCGCTTTTCGCCCCTGTTTTCAGCTCAAATCCCCATGGTTCATGGTTCATTTATTTCACACTATTTACATAACATTAACATAGAAAGAAAAGTATAGTCACAACACATGGTTACAAGATAAAATAATTACAGTACAGGTTATAAAATGTGAGTGGTGGTCAAAGTAGCGAAGGCTTTCTAGTTGACCACCACCTACTTTTAAGTAAACGAAGAAATGACACTGAGCTTTACTGGGATATAGAAAAAAAAAACTTTTGTAGGGCCTAGGAATAATTTACAGAAGAAAATTGCATGTATGTAATATCAATATCAATACCAATATCAGCGCGAAAAAGAAAATCAAAATCCGCATCCCGACAAACCTATTGGGGACCCTCCTCAGACGGTTAGTGGTCGCTCGATTACACCAATATTTTGTATATATATGCCGAGATCCCCAAAACGGGTATATTACACTTCTCTTCCAGAATTCACTTCTCTTCCTCTACGGGTTTTCCTCTGTCTTTGACAGGCCGCAACCCTTTTAATGCAGTATAATCTGCAGACTCGTTCCGTAATAGTTCTCCAATTTCCTCTGTCATGCGCGAAATGCTGCCACACGTCCAGCACGTTGCCACATTTTAGGGTTGTTTTCAGTGTCCTTAAAGCGAAGTGCCGATTAGGCGTGATCCACTTACCAGAGTAAAGCAGTTGTTTGGCAGGTCTGTCATCACCCATGCGACAAAGGTGGCCCAACCAGCGAAGACGACTTATTTTGTCTGTTATTTCCCACCAACGCAGACACAGTTTCTTTAGAAAATAAACCCTTCACACAACATGTCAAAGGAAACAGCCCAAAGGAAACTATCCCTGGATCCTTTACGATAATTTGATTTACTGCTGATTCAGAAGCAAGAATGTTACGGCTTGTTTTGCTTTTCAGCTCTTCCATTTTCCACCATTCCTTCGGTAAGTTACCTCGTGCATTTGTGTTTTGTAAGGCAGAGCCTTCGTTTTTCGTTTTTAAACTTTTCTTGCAGGAGTAGAAAGGGTGGCAAGATTTTCGTAAAGCTCCCTACTTGATTATGCATACGCTCTTTTGTTTTCAGAAAACAATATCAGTCACAATAGATGTCCTTTGGGATTATTGCGTTTTATTCTTTGAAGTATATGGACTAGGAAAATTTGCGAAATTTGGGGGCGAAAATACGGAAAATCCAACACTTAAGCAGCAATTTGGTGGCAAATTTTCAGGTTAAGAGTTTTTCAGCTTAAGTAACGCGTAAGAAAATAGCCCCCGAAAAATAGAATTGCCTTTTAATGAGGTTATGACTACCGTGTTTCGGCAATGCAACGCGACAAAACGAAGCACATAATTACTGGGTTGCCTATGGGCAAACCCAGTCGAGGTCTACGTTTAGTTTGTTTGTTTTCGTTTTTTTTTTTTTTTTCCGTGTCGGTAAAAGTCTTGCCTGTCACTTCCCTGGTAAGTAGTGTCTTTGTGTATAGAGCCTTCTGCGCGTATTTTCTTAGGATCGAGAGGGTAGTGGAACTGCGTAGATTTCTCTTGTGGACACAGAGAATCATTAACTTAGGCTGCAATGGCGTCGAAAGTCATGCAACGCGAATGGCGTTTTAGTGGATCCTTAAACAAAATATACCCTTATGGAGCTCAATAATGGAAAGTCAGTTGGATAAACTAGGCATGAATCTCAAAAGCGACGAGTACTGGACTTCGACAACAATCTATCGCCCGTCGAGACGAAATCAAAGTGAGCCGTATTTACCTGAAGTACATGGTAATTTGACACAATTGAGGTTCTTGTCTTCACGCACGCAATGAAATAGGAAGAGGTTTTCGCCTCTAAGAGCAAATATGTTGTTTGTTTCAATAAAATTTTCGCTGGAAAAGGATTCTGTGGTATTTTCTGCCTTTGTGAATTATATCATGTTGTGTATTGAATTTGCGAGCTTAAGGTTGAAATGTGATATGGGAGAAGTTTTTTAGTATTGCTCTGTAAGCAGGAAGGGTTCACAGGCCTGTTGGAAGCGTGCTTGAGTTTCAACAAAATGAGCCCCAAAATCAGTGAAAACTTGTGACGCAGATGAATAATAAAGTAGCTGCTATTTCCAAAATGATGGAATTACCTGGTGATAAATAACGTCGTACGTGTCTTGGAGAGTAAATTTTGACTTTGCATAAACAAGAGTTGGGCGATTGTGATCTTTGTTTTGACGTCGCTCGTTTCATTGTCAAACTTTATAACACTTGACAGAAAAAGAAACTTACAAAAACCCGGTATCTTGCCATCATTTGACACAGATGCTTCACTGTTTGGCGAGTAAACATGCCGCGGTAACTTAATCACGGCGCCCGCTGAATTCCGGCCATGTCACTTTCGATTTTGCAATTTACTTGAACGTAGCAAAAATCTCCCAAAATGTTTGTCGCTGATCGTAACTTTTTATATTCTATATTCACGGTTCAAAATTAATGTTGTTTTCATGTCGTAAACATTTTATTCTCGATCGACCGTCCGGGAAACTATGGAGGTATATCTATGACAAAAGTCAATGATCAGTATTTGAAATAAAATCGTCCAAATCATGAATGCATCAATCCAAAGCTGCATGGCAACAAGCCCGGCCGATTCTGCAAATGGCCATCACAGAAAGAGGCATAACGAAAATAGGCATCACGCAAATAGCCATAATGCGAATAGGAATAACGCAAGTAGACATCACGCAAAAAGACATGACGCGGAGACGCATAACGCAAATGGCTATGGCGCAAAAATGATAATGCAATGAGGCATAAAGCAGGGCCATAACGCAGAGGCATAACTTAAACAGGAAGAAAAAGTTCGATAGCGATTATATGTTCTTTCCCTTGAACAATCAAATGACTTTTTATTAGAGCTGAAATTATTTACGGAGCACACAGCTAGTCTCAATTCTTCAAAGGGCCTTTGCGTTATGGCTATTTCACATTATGCCCTTTGCGTTATGAATATTTGCGTTATGCCTTTCTGCGTTATGCCCTTTTTGCGTTATGCCTCTTTGCGTTGTTCCTCTTCACGCTATGGCTATTTGCGTTATGGTTATTTGCATTATGCGTCTCTGCGTTATGGCTTTTTGCGTTATGCCTCTTTCCGTGATGGCCATTTGCAGAATCGGCTTGTTGCCATTCAGCTTTGGATTGAAGCATTCATGATTTGGACGATTTTATTTCAAATACTGATATTGAATTTTGTCACAGGTATACCTCCATAGGAAGCTTCCTTCTGCTCTTTCTGAAAACTGTGTATCAATAGTTATTTGCTTTTTCATCAATATTTGTTTTGCATAAAACAAGCTAACAGAATCTGTACCTTGCTGAGTTTGCATTTGTTAGCGTTAATAGTATTTTCGGTCAGATGTTTCTGTTTTTTATGAGGGGTTTATTGTTTTGGTCTCCCATCCTAACACTAACCCCGCGAAACAGGGCTTGACTTCAGTGAAGTTTAGTATTACAAAGCTGTCAGATGCTCAGAGGGCACACTTGTGGTGAAAAGAAGTTGTGAGGGAACTTGAAAATTAACCAACAGATCTTGTTGGTTCAGGCCGGCTACATTGCAACCAAAACTTCAGTTTGTCCACGGTCCACTTTCCAACTTCGCTTTTATTTTCTATAAATGTTTCAGCTGCAGGAATATCTTGTGGAGTTAATTTTACAGACTCTAGATCGCTCGATGTTTTTTCATCAACCATTTTCCTGCTTCTTTAAGGTTCGCGGAAAATTTTGGGGCCCGTAGGCCTCGCTTACATGTTACTTCCGGCTTAGGGCTTAAGTGTGTATCAGCAGTCTCTATTGTTTTTTCCTCTTTGTTCTACGTCACTCGTGAACGTAACAGGTTTTTACACCGAAGATGAGCCCGTCTGCAGCGAGATGAGTGAGACCTCCGTGATAGTTGTGACCCTGATACGTCCTAGAGCGATATAGCCAATAGCAAGAGAGGTTTTATTTCAGTGCACAGGCTGTGATGGTATATAACAGCTACTAGTGTTGTGCATTGATATTCATGACGCAATGAGTCTTTTCTCTCATAGAGGTCACAAATATCATGCTACACCCATCTACATACATACATACGTACATACAGTGGGATATTACAATTCTTTTTCTCGGGGATGAGCTCGGATGTCAGCCTGTAAAAGCGCCTCTGGCAGCCGCTATCATACCATATTTGATCTCACTCCGGTCAAACCACAACACCGGGATCTACGTCCGCTACTCTTCGCGTACAGTGTGTGGGTTCTTTGACGTCCCACGAAGTCATTGCGAACAAGGGTTGTGAGACGGTACCTACGGCTTATCGTCCTTATCCGAGAAGACTAGAAAGTCTAACCATTTACAGATGTCATTGCAAAGGCAGCACTTTCTCCTCAGTTTTTTAAAGACCCTGAGTGATGGTCCGGCCGAGGTTAAACCCACGTCAAAAGCCGTATCCAAAAAATGGCGGAGTTCTGCGTATCGTTTGCTTTAGCGTCGTACCAAGTGTTTCAGTATGTAGTTTAATAGCTTCGGCGATCTTCGCTCGTTACTCTTCGTATTGTCGACAATACAACAATATACAATACAACAATACGACAATACTATAAAAATTTAAATGGGGACAAAAGGACAAGAGAAAGTGGGAAAATGTTCCCGCCCCCGAGGCAACATTTTCATTCCAATGTTCTTGCTTGTCCCCGCCTACCAGTGAAGGTCTTTATGAATGTTGTCAAAAATGTTACTAACAACAAAGTTAATCAGACAGCGAGATAACATTCACTGCCTTTAATTTAACCTTTGAAATTTTATCGCTTCCAAGCAACGTCGTCCCCTGCGAACGAGATTGGCTTCCAGGTTAAATCACGGCTTGTTTAATTTATAGCTGGGAAAGCCTCGGAGAGAGTCATTCTAGCCACAGGAAGGACTTAACGACTTTCACCGAACTCAACGACGGCCTGACTGAAGTAAAGCAGCATACTGTGCATCCTCAGTTTTGTGTGAATGCATGATCAACCAAGCTAATGAAAAACAAAGAACTTCAGGTTATTTGCATACATGCGCAAGAGGAAATTGTATCAAGCGTCTGTGTGGAAAGGTTTATACAGACCAGAAATATTTCTAGCAATTTAATAGGGGCAGGATGGCAAGCAAGAAGTAAGGATAAAACAGAATAATTAACTCACATTATGCCCTTTTAGTCACTTTATGGTTTGGTCCAGTCTCTTCGTGGCAAAATTCTAGACTCCAATCCTCCAGCAGAGAAATTCCCAGCTTCCGGTACCGAAGAAGCAAATCTCGTCCAAGACCCCGGGCACCGGGATGGTTTGGAGTGTCACACGTTGGAATTTGTCCCGGTAATATCCCCGCTATTCCTGGATAAGGAGGGGGGGGGGGGGGAGGATTTATATTGACTGGTGCATTACTGAGACCACAAGGTTCAAGAAGCACCCCTAACAAACCCATGGTTTCATTCCCTAGCGGTACGGAAGGGCGGTTTGGGTATGGAAACAAGGTGTATTGGTGTATTGAAATAAATGAAAAGTAGGCTTCAGATCCCACGGAACAGAGTACCAAATGTTATTTTCACGCATTGTACATGCAAATGAGCTTTTAATGCAAATTGTGGAAAGTTTGATGTATAGCACATGTAGCTTGAGCTAAATTCCTTCTGAACAGGGCCGTAGCTAGCATGAGGCAAGACGAGGCAATTGCGTCGCCTTGATTTTGGCCTTGATTTTTTTTTGTATCGAAACAGATAATCGGTAAGTTAGCATGATTCTCTAAGAACTACCTTCAAAAAAAGTGTTACCAAAGACTTCTCCTAATTATCTACAGGATAAAATCCATAAACGTTGGCTACTCTCGTTGATTCATTGTATTGTTATAATACATGTTACCACATTTGAATGCTTTAAAATGCAGATGGTCATTAACTTGGTACCAGTATCGCTTAGCAATAAAAAAGTGAACTTCTACACTTGCCCAAGATAGGAGAAAAAAATGGCACGGAAAATGCTAAAAAGAGCATTTCTGAGCCTCTAGAATTCAAAATTTTCTGGGGGTGCAAGCCCCCAGACCCCCCTAGCGGCTCGTGCCATTGGCGTTCAAAAGTTGCCTTGTCTTCACTGGAAAATTTGCACCATTTACAGACTTCATAAAATGTCTGTAAACTTTAACACTTTACAGAGATTGTAATTTACAAAGAAATGTGGACATTTAACACAGATTTTACCAACTTTTTTGAAGTCTGTAAATGGTTCAAGTTTTCCAGTGCTTGTTCTGAAGTCTGGCTACGGCCCTAGTGGTGGTGCAGGTGACTGAGCAGTATTTCATCAATTCTATGGTGATCCCAGCTATCATGTGAACATGGGACTCTCAAAATACACTTTCTTTCTATATAGTGATTCAATGCTGACATTGATTTAGCAAAACATGTGTGAAGGAGCATTTTTGACTCCTGTGTATAGGGTGAAACAAGAACAGCGCTCAGCATTTAAAAGTCCAAGATGACGTCTTTAGACAGAAATACAGTGCTGCGTTATTTAAACAAGGGACCTTCCATGAACCAGACTTTTACCGAAGCCATCACCGTGACTTGAGATGAAGAAAATCTTGAACAATATTTTACAGAAAACCAATGGTAATTATTTTTTTCTCTCGTCAAACCTTCCATTCAGATATCCTTTTTTTGTTATTCCATAAAAAAATCGTTAAAATATCAGGAGGGACCATGGGAGATGAAGATTTCAATACAATGACTTGAACACTATAAGGTTTGAGACTTTCAATATTCATATACTGTAGTTCATTATCATATTGTTAAGACAAGTGTTTCTTTTGTTAAGTTTCTATAGCAGGTGAAACACGACTTTGGTATTACAATTAAACTATTCGCTTGTTTTATGAGGACTGCTCTTGAAGTTTTCCTTGTTCCTCGTTTAAATTTGATGAAAAATTGGACGAAGTCTTTATTTGTCGATAGGTTATCAAATAGCACAATAATGCAGAGCAGAATTTTTTATCTTTTAAATAAAATGCACTTTTTGAATCTCACACACACTCAGCAGAGATGCCAACCTATGGAGATCTAAAATCTGGAGATTTTTTCCATCCGGCCACCCCACCCCTCCCCCCTCGATCAACCTACCCACTCCCCCTCCCCTCCTCTCCTCCCCCCCCCCCCCTTAAACGCACCCACCCATCCCCCAGCAGCTCCTTCAGAATACAAGAATATTCTGCCACCATTGTGAATTTGCGGGAAAACAAGGTACTTATGTCAAGAATTTTTATTGGTGAATCGGAGATCCAATCAAACAATCGGTTATATGGCTATGATAGCCAAAGGAAGTCATTTTGTTTAGTTCTATTAACGTGTGTTTGAAACTCAGAGATGAAGAAATGCATTAAGAAACAATGAAACAAGTTTGAAAAAATCGATCCTTTTTAAGCTTGGGGATGCAATTTGAGTCTAGAATGGAGAAACGTCTGTGAAAGCATGGTGAAAGGTTCAGAGTCGTTTTTATCCGGGAGATTTAATGACCCGTACGGGAGACCGGGAGATTCGTTCCGTATCCGGGAGACTCCCGGATAATCCGGGAGAGTTGGCATGTATGCACTCTGTGTCACTCTGTGTTTACTTGAGATATTTTAAGATGGAAAGACTGATTCACTTGGAAATGATAGGTCCAATAAATGTTCAACAGAATCACGAATTATGATTTATACTGATATACTTGACCTAAAAAGGTTAAAAAAAGTGGAGAAAGCCAGAAACTAATTATGGAAGATTAATATTTCAAGTTGAATCACCTGTTATAAATTATGTATGGTTTATTAGGACATATTAGACAATGGATAACGATATGGCGTTATGGCGTTATGGCAGTTTTAGGCTCCCGGCTCCCGGCTAATCGTCGCTAAATTGCCAATATGGCTTCGAAGGAGGAGATGAGGGAGCTCTTACGACAGGAATTCACAGCACTTAAACTAGTACTAGAAATTGGGAAAATTAGCAAAACACTGTCGTGGCAACATTAAATTAAGTCAAACATCATTTTCCCCGACCATTTTTCTTCTCGAGCTCTCTCTTTTGTCCCTCATCTTCGCCATGCAAGACTGATTTCGACTTCAATGAGAAGGAAGCTAACCAGCCTCCATTCACTAACTCTTACCATTAACACCCTTGAACGTTATATACGCTTGTAATCTTGACGGGTAGGCAAAGCGGTCAGAAATTACAGTGTTTGTATGGGAATCCGATAGCAAATAACTTCTTCCAAAATTGAATTTTTCACAATTTCTGAATCGCAACGTTTAAATACTCGGTAGAATATTGTATTCACCAAGTTTGAAGGATGTAGCTTGGCTAGAAGACGCTCAGTTAATTTTTTGAATTTTCCACACATTAGTCTGTAAATTTGGCTGGGTAGACAAACGTCTAGACGCGGTCCGCTGGAAAAAAAATTAAAGACAAATGTATGGAAAATTTAAAAAAAATAGCTCAGCGACTTATAGGAAAGCTACATCCCTCAAACTTGGTGAATACAATCTTCTACGTAGCATTTTAACGTTTTGATTCACAAATTGTGTAAAATTCAATTTTGGAAGAAGTTATTTGCTATCGGATTCTCATACAAACACTGTAATTTCTGACCGCTTTGCCTGCCCGTCAAGATGGCGTCGAAAACCATGATAAGGCCTAATTCTAGAAAGTTAACCAAGGATTTTTTTATTGTTTTCTCTAGGTAAATAAAAAAGGCTAAGGGATATATTAAGGCCGCAAGATGTACCTTAATGTGCATCTTAATAATGCTACATGAGGAGTGGAGTCCAATTCGGTCTGTAATCCGACTAGGGGCAACAAAATCGGACGACAGCGCAACGGGAGTTCGATTTGTTTATCACGAGTATTATCACAGACCGACTGAATTGGACGACACGAACTCCTATTATCAATTAAACATAAACATTTCAATTTCTGAGCCAAGAACATCAAAGGCAAGTTATGAAAGAAAATATTGTCACTGTTCAAGGGAAAAAAATTCTCCTTTTTAAAGAAAGCCCTAATTTAGGAGTTTGTGCACTGTTTCTATGGTGCTTGAAACCAAGGTTGTGATTGATACACCCATTAACCCTTCGACTCCCAGAAGTGATCAGCATGTAAACTCTCCTCACAATTTAAATAAACTATCAGTCAGACAGGTATTGAGAATGAAGATTATTATCAGCTCAAGAGGTTTGATCTTGATATGACACCAAATTCTCATGCCTTCCCAACAAAGAAAGCTATGGTACTCATTGGGAGAATGAACGTTTTGATCTTGGGAATGAAAGGGTTAAAGCAAACAGCACTTGAACACTACATCCTTTTCAAAAATCCATTCATGTTCCATGTGGCATTGTACCTGATAACAATAAAAAAATTATCCATTTATAATTAGTAAAGGAAATCGTACGGCCTCCAGAACAATTCTGCAGAAAAAATAAGTAAATTCAGCATCGCGCCTACGGCAAAACGCAGAGAGGTTAAAATTTCAGCTTGAGCGAGTGGTCGTAAATTTTCAAATGCTGGCATTGTTGCTCGCTCAAGCGCGCACAACTTTCGGTGCATTACGAGAGATGGTCTGTTCTGCCGGAATGGAATTACGTTAGTGCCAAGATGACAAGTATGAAGTGTTTGGTGACCGCTTGAATGGCAACAAAATACAACGATGTAATAGAATGCAAACCGGAGCAAATGAACACTGGTTGCAGGCAGGAGATACCACAAAGCTCTCCACATCCTCTAATTTCATTGGTCAAAATTCTTTTGTTGTATATTTTTTGGTTCCCCTTGTTTTCTGAAGCCATCATGAGAGCTGTTGTAATATCCACGTCTAGACCCCAGTCAGGAGCACATAACTCGGCTGCGAACAACTGAGACCATCTTCAACTTGCATTCGCTAACTTTTTTATTGCTTTTTCTGTCCAACTAGTTTGGTGATACTAAAACAATTAGTCCCTTTGCCCTCAAGGGCCACGGGTCAATAGCCCATTCGGCTTCGCCTCATGGGCTATTGGCCCGTAGCCCTTGCGGGCTACGGGTCTAATTGTTAAATATTACACTCACCCGAACATATCTGTGTATCTCTGATCCACCATGTACGTTTGCGAGCGGCCACTCAAAAAATTCTTGAGCTCATTAAGTTTTTTTGGGCCAAAGAGTGTGTAACCTAGCTCCTTTACGAGGCCTTGGCCTGAAACCGCTGGTGCAAGTGGATTGGTGTCTTCAATACAGATGTAGTCACCAGGCTCAGTGAAGTGGTCAAAATGCTCCAATATGCCTTTTACATTTACATGGGCGTCTTCGACCAGAAACCATGGATGCTCCAAAGTCTTGCAAAAATGAACATCATTTTGCAGTTAGAAGTTTTTCAATATAGACTTTTATTAATATCACGCCATACTGAAAAGCACCTAGTGGTCTAATTCACTGTAAGGATATATCATGTGACATATTCCTGACCACATATTACGTGGCTATATTCAAGATTACCAATCCTTTTCAAGACAAAGATGGAACATTCATTTGTCTGGTGGCTATGTCTCTCTATACTATCTACTCTCCCCCGACGAAAAATTCGTCGCGTGGACCTTCCTTGACCAACGAAGCACACGGAAACTCCTTTCTACAATCGCGACTGAAGCACAACTAGATTTAAAATATTTACAATTAAGAATTTCTTGCAGAAACTTAAGCAAGAAAAAGACATGCAACTATATTTAGGGTAACTGATTACTTGTACAACAGGAAAAATTCCGATATAGACGGAATAATTTATCAGCTAACAGTATATATATATATATATATATATATATATATATATATATATATATATATATACTACTCAATATGGTTTCATATGGACTTTAATACAGGTCTGTTTCGTAGACCAACAAGGAGTTGGACCACTCATCAGTTAAATTCCATGTACACTTTAGCATCGCTGGGGTTTATATACATCAGTAGCGTGATCGTTACAAGATTCAAACTTGAAAATCAATAGTAAAACAGCATTTGTAAATTTATGATTGGTTGTTGAGGATGCGATTGAACCTAAGAGAGAAAATTTCGCTTGTGCCTGCAAGTCGATACGAGTTCATTACGTTTGTTGAGCGTTGCCATGTCCGGTTTATATAGAATATAGAATTTCTCGGTACTACATAGATTACATCGTTTAGTAAGGTTGCTATAAGATTTGGCCTTGGCTAGAATTTTCCAGGAGATTGCGAAGTCTTTCTTTTGATCTTTTAGCTGCCATAGATGTTTGCTCAGTTCGGTGTCATTCTTTTTACTTTCGTTTTTGAATGACATTTGGTGGTTTCGCCATCTCGTCTTGATCTCAGTGGCGGTGAGGCCGACGTACGTCTCTGTGCTTTCGGCGGTCGTGATGGTGGCTTGATAAACTACTTCCTTGACTAAGCATTGTCCTTTCAAAGGGCATTTGTCTGGTGCTCTGCAGTTGCAGAGTTTGGTGGGTGTTTGTTATGGAGGTGGCATGTTCTGGCTTAGGATGGTTTTGTTGTGTCCATCCACGAGGAAGTAGTGTATCAAGCCACCATCACGACCGCCGAAAGCACAGAGACGTATGTCGGCCTCACCGCCACTGAGTTCAAGACGAGATGGCGAAAGCACCAAAAAACGAAAGTAAAAAGAATGACACCGAACTGAGCAAACATCTATGGCAGCTAAAAGATCAAAAGAAAGACTTCGCAATCTCCTGGAAAATTCTAGCCAAGGCCAAATCTTATAGCAACCTTACTAAACGATGTAATCTATGTAGTACCGAGAAATTCTATATTCTATATAAACCGGACATGGCAACGCTCAACAAACGTAATGAACTCGTATCGACTTGCAGGCACAAGCGAAATTTTCTCCTTAGGTTCAATCGCATCCTCAACAACCAATCATAAATTTACAAATGCTTTTTTACTATTGTTTTTCAAGTTTGAATCTTGTAA
Organism: Montipora foliosa; assembly: GCF_036669935.1. NCBI lineage: Eukaryota > Metazoa > Cnidaria > Anthozoa > Scleractinia > Acroporidae > Montipora > Montipora foliosa. The sequence goes on along the minus strand of NC_090882.1, from coordinate 13,889,888 downwards.
CGATCACGCTACTGATGCATATAAACCCCAGCGATGCTTAAGTGTACATGGAATTTAACTGATAAGTGGTCCAACTCCTTGTTGGTCTACGAAACAGACCTGTATTAAAGTCCATATGAAACTATATTGAGTAGAAAAACATTGTTATTACCGCTCCATTATTGTTGAGCACTATTCTGGATTTATCAGTGTGAAACTCATCTGAAGTTATATATATAAGCTATATATATGTGGAAGAAAAAGACAAATAAACTACAAGTTCATTTGCCCACTCATCAGGGCGACCACGAAAGCTTGTAGGGATGAACTTGTATTTTATTTGTCTTTTTCTTCCATATATACTACGCTCTACTTCTATGTATTAAGCACTGTTTTACGAAAATCAAGTTTCACACTTTATATATATATATATATAACTAACTGCAGACAGTACTGTTTCGGCCTTCTGGGCCTCATCAGTGCAGTGCTGATGTCTAGGATGGAGGTTGAGCTATAAAGCCACCCCAGATGTCCCACGCATGTGGCACATCCAAGTCATGCCAGAGTGCTCAAACTAGCGAGCTAGTGAGCATGCGCAATTGCTAGCGGCAATGACTCATCCTAGTAACTTATATAAAGTTCAAATCCCCGTCAGCCTTCGTACTTTCGTTTTCGCCAGTGCAACCATCCACAATCTCATTCAGCAAACCAACGAAGTCGTCTTCTGTCTGTCCTCAAAACTTTCACTTTCGCGGCCGAACTTTTCCTCACACTTTCACTATAAATATCTCGGCCACCGCCGACAAAGGAGTTTTGTCTGGGAGCACCGCGGTCGGCTCCTACCAATGACTCTTGGCATTGTTTCTCTTTTCCACTTTCTTTAAACGTTCACTTTTCCACTTTGGCTTCTCTCCGGCTTTCCTTCTCCTCGCCGTCTTCTTGTCAGCTGACTTCTTCCAACCCCAACCAACGCCCGTTTTCGTGTATTTATATACATACATTTACATATAATTAACACCGAAGATAATTTGTAAAAGTGCCGCTTACAACTATTGATTACATTGAATACGATACAAACTCTATTACTAGTGCATAACTGAATTTGGGGTATACAATATGCTGTTACGTAATTAAACTTACAGAACTGTAAACACTATAATTAACACCAATACGAGATGACACAACGCGACAAAACTATTCAGTTTTACAAAATATTTTCTGACAGACCTGAACACTAGCTAAACCAGCAATTTAACAAATTGATGTCAGTTTTTCATGCGTCTCTCCTGCTATTGACCATGAATTCCGTCATGACATTGTCAAAGTAGCTGTGGATCCACGAGGCGATAGCCGAGTTGATTCGCAGACTATTTTGACAATGTGATGACCAAATTCATTGTCAATAACCGGACAGACGCAAGTAAAACTGACATCTATTCATGTTTTACAATAACAAAAAGGCAGAGGGGTCAAAATGAAGTCAAAACACGAGAAGAACGCGAGACAAACATGCCTCGCTCTCTTATTGGCTAATGGCAAAACGGAGACTTTCTGTTGGTTAAAAAGTGACAGAATGACGTTTCACAAAATTTTGCATAAATTAAACTCTTCGAAACGCATAAATTATAAATTTATGTGGCTGTGCACTTATTGACAATAAAAGTTAGGCAATGATCGCGCGAGAATTTTGCAGCCATTGTAAAAATTATTATTACCCTTTTAAGAAGTCCAGAGAGTGAGACTTCACACTGCCTAACACCAGACGATTTTACTTCTCAATAGGGGCCGCTTCACGGATGAATGGGTTTACAACATCTACAATTGTAGGTCCACTCAAAAACTATGTCCTCTCTCAATCCTTGCAGATTAATCCTTACTCGTCAATAAGGATCGCTTCACGGATGAATGGGTTGATGACCACCTCTGGTCTTTTATCTCAAAGAATAACATGAGTTTTCGAACATACGGTCCATGGAAAAAAATATTTTTTCAAGTTGGGTATATGACGAAGTGAGTTTAGGTTGTTACGGGATTAAATAGTTTCCCTACCTACCTTCAAAAACTCTGCAGGAAAGATCGTTTCAACTTGCATTAAGTCCCCCTCAATGAACTCAACATGGGTGGATTTTTTTGCTTCAGAGTCCAACAAAGAAAGATCAATGTCCACAGAGATGACACGTGACTTGCAGTCGAACATTTTCAGCATATCCGCTGCCCATAAGGCTGAGCCCCCCTTGTAAGCACCAAACTCGATCACAGTTCGAGGCTTCAGTTCCCACAACAATTGCTGGACTATTGCCAAGTCTAAAGGATCCTTCATAATATCCACTCCTCGCCAACAGAGTTGGTATTTTCCTATTAGGAGCAACCTTATTTTATCATTCAGTAAGTCTCTTTCACGCAGACTACCACTTCATAGTAGCGTATATAATTGCGTTCGACATTAGGAGAACCCAATTTCTAATCTTAGCTATTATGTGCATAGGGTGAGCATTAGCACGTTTTTTCGTTTTTTGTTCGTCTGCTTTTTTAGCGCCATCTTGAATTACGTCATATGTGCATTGATACGTCATATGAGCAAATGACGATCGTACACCTCGTGTCAATTTGCACCGACACGCTGATTTTTGGCAAGGGATATTTTTTCATTAATAATAATATTTACAAAAAATGTTAAAAGTCACTCTTGCACTTAACTAGACAATTTTTAAGCAATTGTCATTTTATAGACACCTGAAAAATAGATCTTTCTACGGTTTTTCACGCCATCATGGCTGGCGGGCAAACATGGCTAAAATTACAGCAAATCTATGGGATTTTGGCCGACTTTCAACCGCTGTAGCGCCGCTAAAAAGAGACGGATTTCCAACTTTTGCCACTACTTTAAATATTTTTATTGACATCATTCATTCAACAGAAAATGGAATAATAGATCTAATTTCGCGGCAATTTGACGTAACGATTTAAAAAAGGTTTGTATGAAATCTTAAAATTTCGTTTATGGTCGTTGTAGCCTGAATCTGTTCTTTATACTTCATGAAAATAATCTCAGTAAAAAGGCACTTTCAATGTGGAAACCCGCCTCTTTGTAGCGGCGTTACAGCCACAGCGGTTCAAGGTCAGCCTAAATACCATTTATTTACTCTAATTTTTGCCGTGTTTGCCTCCCCAGCCAAGATGGCGTCATTAACCTTGGGAAGGTCTATTCCGGCAGGCGGCTTTTACTGGATTGGTACCCATGACCTCTGCGATGCCGGTGCAATGCTCTGCCAACTGAGCTACGTAGCCACACGGTTTGGAGCGAGAGGGCTGGTCAATAGGCCATTTCCGAGTTCACGTCTGCCTCCTCTTCAAAGCGAGTCTAAGTGCGAAATTTTTTGTGATGGTAATTAGTTCTACTTTACATATGAAAGCAAACTAATTATCATAAGAAAAACTTCGCACTTAGACTCGCTTTGAAGAGGAGGCAGACATGAACTCGGAAATGGCCTATTTGTTGAGCTCATTTGTTCCCGTGAAAGGATTCAATGAACGAAAGAAATTATATATTTGAAGTGCGGATTAAGTGCGAGGATCGCTTTAACATGTCGTCCAACACTTTAGATAAATGCATCGTCTTCATGGCATCTTGGCTCGTTTTGTGAGTTCTCCCTACGAACACACTTCATAATCAATTACTCCTATATTTATGTTTCCTAAAGTGATGAAAGGTCTGGATTCCGTTACATATGAGTAATTTCGAGTGAAAAATAGGGATTACGATGCAAATGACGTCTCGTGACGTATATCTAGATGGTCTCTCATCCAGATAACAACCCCACCCGAAGGGGGTTAACTTCAATCCTGTCACATTATTCACAGTACTCGGCGCTTATTGAAACCATCGATCGATCCTCAGACTTCGGTCCTATACACAAACAAGAGGAACAGAGTGTCTTATGGGATAGCCTGGAACACGGTTTTCGGTCTATCAATACACTTCTTATGCAGTTAAGTGGCTGGGTAAACAAGGGTTAGGGTTCTTGAGAGCAAGATGAACAGTGTCTCTAGAGTCGTTACCATGGCAAATTGAAGACATCAGCTCAGCTGACAACACTCCAGTATCTTTTCTTTCTTCTATTGGAACACATCTGACTTGGTTACGTAACTCCTTCGTAATCTTATCTCTTAACGAATGATACTCGGAGTTTTGCATCAGTATCTGAAAGGAAAAACAATAAGAGCTATTGCTTGTGAAGTCTGATTGATAGCAAGAAAATTGAAAGCTGCAATGGAAATAAGCCACTTTCACAAATAGCGGCCATCTTTGCATTCTTTTGTATGCGATATAAAAAGCTTTTCTCTGCTTCGTTTTAGTGTCACTGACATCAGAAGGTACCATTGATCAATAAAGTTACCAAATAGCCTGCTAGCTCAAAGCGTCAACACTGAGCAGACTACGACTTTGCATGACCACATCTGAAAGTCTGTCTCTTCCTGATTGATGTAAATATCAGAGAATCGAAGTAAAATTCTCCACATACAACTGTTTACTTTGCAAAACAGCAACTCCAAGAAGGAAA
>NC_090882.1:13875347-13880347 GCF_036669935.1 Montipora foliosa | reverse complement strand
GCGTTAAGAATTTCACTCGAAAAGAAGAATAAACTACAATTAACGTAGAGGTAACTCACAAATTTGGCGATCATCCCAATTTAGTTTTTCAAAGGTCCCAGCCTGGGATCTTTTTAGCTTTGTTAGCGCTGGGTAATCTCGGGCGCCCCCTTCTGTGAATTTATTCCAATTGTTTAAAGGCCCGGTTCGGGGAGCCTGTTGTGCCTTGTCGCGGCATGGTTTCAGAGGCTTTGTTTGGGAATTTTGTTGCAAATTTCGCCCTTTTGCTATTTTCAACGCTGGTCCCTTGACACTTTCAGTTGACTCGACAGCTTTTTCTTTTCTTTTTTTCATTTTATTTGTATGTTTGTATTCGCCCATTTTATATTTTTGGTTTTGTTTTTCTCGTAGTTTTGTATCGCATTGTTATGGTTTTAATTTCCGCTTAGTAATTACCGATTGTTCATCATCTGTTAATTTTTTGCTATTACGTGTTATCACGCCCTGTTATGTAATCATCTTTGTAATGTTATGTCATCCTTTGTACTGTAAACTTATTTAAAGAAATTGTAATTTATTGATCACTTGCACTGCAACTGATGAAGGTCATTGACCGAAACGTCTTTCTATTAATTTTTTTTTACCCTTAGATATTTTACCGTTTCATTGGCGCTTGTTGGATGAGAGAATGGCGATAGTCAACTTCAACCTCTCGTTAATTTATTTAGCTTACAAAAGGAGTAATGATTTAATTTTACTGCTGAGTTTGCGCACTTTCGTCGAATGCGTTATTACTTTCTCTTACAATGAAATCCGTTTTTAAGTACATAGCGTAACCATGGTCCCTAGTGGAACGAAAGGCCAAATCTTCGTCAACAAAAACGGCGAAAGTACCTCTTTTCATCGTTCTCTAAAGAACGCTTTTACCCGTGGAATGTCCGACGCTACACAGACGAAAGTTAAATAGCACAGTGTACACAGAAAACTCATCTTAATGAAAAAGGTTATTGAAAAAAACACTAACAAACGAAAGCGCGGATAGAAGTAAGCGTGTAAAGAGAAACTGTTGCAAAATCGACTGGGAAAAAAAGTGATAATAAGAGCTCAGGGGGTGGGTACTCCCTTATATGGGCTACATAAGTATGTGAGGCCCAAGAGGGTATGGTTTTTTAGCCGTTTTTGTCTGAAATGGGGTATCGGTTTTGACCATGCTGGTCTGATATAGGGTATGGATTGTGCACTCAAGTCTTGAATTGGGTGTGTTGTTTAGAAGAAGCTACTTATTCATCATTAGGCGATAAGACCATCAACAAAAGCCCTTCTCAAATTATTACGCCAACCATGTAACAGCTGAAATAGGTCTGAAATAGGGTATCAAATTCTTGTGCAGGCCTGAAATAGGGTAGGCAGAATCGCAGATTTTGGTCTGAAATAGGGTAAGGGTTTCAGGAGGCGGGCCGCACATCCCCACCCAATTTTTCTGGGAGTACCCCCCCACCCTCCGAGAATAAGGGCATAGGATCAGAAACCAAACATGCGGTGACAAATAGAAGCTAAATTGCTGTTGTCGCACAGAAGCTTTTGCGAAAAGATGCATCTATGGCGTAAGAAGTTTTTTATTGGCAAGCTTATTCGAATATTGACTAAACTATTGTCGTCCAAGGGCACATTTCCTTAAAATACATTTTCAAACTGAGTTCTTCCGAGAGCCAACCGTGTACGAAAGGAGTATGCTGCATGCCTGCATACATGCATACTTAGCTGACCACTCCCCTTTTGGGCTTTTCAGGGCCAATGAAACACAATCAATGAAACGAAAAAACAAAAACAACAACTTTTAAGAATCCAAACTGGCCGGACACAAACCAGTTGGCTGTTTATAAGTAAAACCGTGAACTGAGTTGAACCAGGTATTACCAGGCCCTGCCAATTCAACGAGTGTGATCAGAACGGGTCTTGCAGCGTTACTATTTTTTACGCACGGGTTGACAATGTTTTCCGGCTTTGCTCAATTAAGCGCATACACACGCGATACAGCACTGTTACGTAAAAGGCGATACCATCTGTAAATATTAATTTATGTTTCACAAGGAGCCAACATCTAATGGCAACAACATGGCCGTAACGTTAGATTGTTGCCATAACAAGATCTGAAAAGTGAGAAAACCGATAGTTATAATTGAGCCCGTTGTACCATGAAAAATCAAGATAGTGGCGAGATCTGCTTGAAACCAAGCACTTAGACCTGGGCTCGAAACTGTATCCTTGCAACATGCAGCGCATGCTCAATAACGATCTTACTCCATTCATGCAGAGTCTTTCTCAAGAACGCCAAAATCGAGCAAGCAAAAGAAAGGCTCTGCTAGCAGGGTGGCTTGCTTCCAGTCAATTGAGATTCTTCAAAAAATAATTGAATATATCTGTTCTGCTGTGTCATTGAGTATGTCTTTTGTTGGCCATGGACAACCCCCAAGGGGAGTGGTCAAAGAAGTATCTATGAATTCATTGTACTCAGGATGTGAATGGAATAGATTGAACACAGTCAGATCGGACAATTAAAGACAAATACATAGGTTGTGCTAGACTGGCGAGGTGACGGTGCTAGCGACATGCATATAATTCGTCAACCTCGGCGGTCGTTAATATCGAACCATTCTCGAACAAGCGTTTAGGCTTAAATAGTGCAGATTTGACGGAACACTACATACGATATTAGGGAGTTTAAGAAACGACGACGGCTACGACTACAACAACGCCCCAAAACAATGATATCATTGGTTAAAAGAGCATAAATAATCATGCTGCATGTGCAGCACGGAATTTAGCAAGCATGTTTGCGGTCATCTGCATAACGACGACGTGAAATCACCACATTTGAGGTTTTGACGACAACGTAAGCATGCAAAAGAGAATCTTTCATTCTCTATTTTCATTCTGAAACCTCTCGTACCAATTTATTTTTAGGATACTTCGCCTATATTGTAGGACGTGAGCGAGACTGAATAATCGCGAAAGACATAATTATGATAGAGGTAAGGTTTTTTTTAAGGTGACATTTTTGTCGACCGTCGCCGCCGTGGCAGATCTTAATTATATAAAAGTCCCTATACTTACTCCGTAAGAAACAACAGGTTTGGCCTTTCAGTTGCTTTGTTATGTATTTCTCATAAAGTGTCCCACTGACCGTGGCAGAACAATTTCAGCCACAACAATCGCATTCAAATTACGGTGTAATAGCAGAAGGACTCGTCTTCAGTGGCCCCAAGTTCCAGTCGTAACCAAAAAGGATCCCCGTATTGTGCTATGCAGTTGGTGTCATTTTCTCTATCAGGGCAGCTTTTGCGCAAGTAAATGTCACACTCTAACCGAAAATAAAACGAATTTGAACAGCGCTGAAATTAGACTAAAACTTTATTCGATGAATGCGAATACTTTTTAAGCAAAATGCACTATAAGAGGTCTAAGAGGACTAAGTGTTTTACCCATTCATTTACCCAATTATTTTTAGCATTTCAGTTTTTATATATTGAATACTCAACAAAATAACTCCATCGCTTTGTTTCCATAGAAACTTACGTCAGGAACCCATGACCCGGAGCCTACAGCTCTACTGTGCTCGTGTAACGGCGTTTTCACAGACCGATTTATTTTTAGATTGAATTTTCCGCGAATGAGACTCCCACAGGAGCCCGATGACCAATTACAAGAAATTAAGCTGACGTCATAGGGTCACCGAACCGGAACTGCCTTTGTTTTTTTCACCTAATTCGCGAAAAGGGCTAGTCTTAAAGTAAAACTACTTGTGAAAACGCCGTTTCACAGACGCTGCATGAAAGTTGCACGCTCCAGATGGGCTCCTGCTTACGTATTACACTCTAGAACCTCTTTTTGCACTCAAAACCACTTATGTATTCGTAATATTGGTTCAATTTATACTACAGACGGATCATCCGCCAAGACTAATCATCTGTCCAGTATAAATAAGGAACAAACTACGAGACGATTTATCTGTGTGTCTTATATAGTTCGACCTGGAATGTCCGAGAAAGCGCGGCTGGGGTATCAGGCTAGTCACTATTGGGGGCAAATTTCAAAATGGCGGCAACAACGCAGTTCGCGGAAGTGTAAAAGAAAAGCTGCCCAATACTCTTTGTCTCTTAATCTTAATGCTTATTTTTTAGTGTGTTTGACATTGGAGAGTAATCTTTGTAGGGGAACTTGGTTCCCCCCAATTATTCCCCTGTGATCCTTTAATCCTGTAATTGCACGACAAAGTATTCTTAAACTTAAAGGGGCTATGTCACGCAAAATGATTTCATGACACCCAAAATGCCCAAAAAGTAGAATGAAACCACTTAACCACTTAAGATTGTTGAACATCATAAACGATTACAACAGAAGGAAAAAGAAGCATGGATGGACACAAATGAACAAGATTGAAACGGATTGCATTTGATTAATCTTGAAAATAGTCGGCCTAACGTTTTTTTCAGTTTATGACAAATCGCCTGGATGAAGGTCTTTTCGCTCAGAATCACCTTGTTTGTGATGTGACGATAATTTTATCGGTAAAGGAATTTCAAATTACCATTTTCGAGTTTTAAACTCGTGACTAACTTAAGATTTCCCCTAAACACCTTAAAATAACGTGACATAGCCCCTTTAAACTTGATTATGTGCCATTAATGAGGCACTGGATCGTGTTAACGATGATTAAGGCAATGCAGAAAATAAAATACCAATGAATTTAAAAAAAAAAGAAAAGAAATTTTTACGTAAGTACGTAGCATACCACCGATACACCGATTCAATCTAAGAGCACTTGAACACTACATCCTTTTCAAAAATCCATTCGTGTTCCATGTGGCATTGTACCTAATAACAGTAAAAAACATCCATTTATAATTAGCATAGGAAATCGGACGGTCTGCAGGCTAAAATTTCAACTTGTGCGAGTGGTCGTAAAGCCTGGACGCAGGCACAAGCACAAGCATAAGTACCTTATACACCTTATTCCAAAA
>NC_090882.1:13867847-13870347 GCF_036669935.1 Montipora foliosa | reverse complement strand
AAACCCAGAGTTAGCCAAACTGAGGGTTTTGGGTTACTTCCAGGGTGTTCCGTAGTGTTCCGGTGTTCCTGATTTTAGTACATGCCTAAATGATCTGAGATTACAGGATCATCATAAACTGTACAATTTCTGGCCACATCCTCTTCAGCCCTAGTAATTAAAAGATTATGACCAATTTTATGTGTCGGTTCTCAGATACGCTGTTTGAGGTTAAATGCCTCTAAAAAGTTGACAAATAGCAAGGCAGCAGCATCACAGTCGTCCTCAACATTAAAGGTGAAATCTTCAGCCATCAACAGTGCACCTGAAGCTGTGAAAAATATCTTCAAGAAGTCTTGGGAATTGTCCGAAGAACAAATGCAGAGAACTTTTGTTAGACTTGGAGGGCGGTGGACGATATACGGTGACGACACGCAAACTATAGGACGAGTGCCTCGTGAGAAGATCTATAAACTCAAATAATTTAAATTCAGTTCTAATGCAAGGTTGTTTTTGAAACCTAAGACTTACCCGAACATATCTGTGTATCTCTGATCCACCATGTACCTTTGCGAGCGGCCACTCAAAAAATTCTTGAGCTCATTAAGTTTTTTTTGGACCAAAGAGTGTGTAACCTAGCTCCTTTATGAGGCCTTGGCCTGAAACCGCTGGTGTAAATGGATTGGTATCTTCAATACAGATGTAGTCACCAGGCTCAGTGAAGCGGTCAAAATACTCTAATATGCCTTCTACATTCACATGGGCGTCTTCGACCAGAAACCATGGATGCTCCAAAGTCTTGCAAAAATGAACACTTCCAGTTAGAGTTTTTTTTTATAAATATCATGCAATATTGAAAACGGGATGACTATTCTGGGGGTAGTGACACTTACAGATTTTTACTCTGTCTAACGCAAGACAATTTTACTCATCAATGGGGGCCTCTTCAGGGATGAATGGATTAACAACATCTATATGTAGGTACACTTAAAAACTCTGTCCCCTTTAACCCTCTTCATCCTAAGATTGATACTTATAGATTTTACTCTGTTTAACGCCAGACGATTTTGCTCGTCAATGAGGGCTACTTCAGGGATGAATGGGTTAAAAACATCTAGATCCACTCAAAAACCATGTCCCCTTTAACCCTCTCCCTCCTAAGAGTGATACTTATAGATTTTACTCTGTCTAACACCAGACAATTTTACTCGTCAATGAGGGCCTCTTCAGGGTGAATGGGTTAACAACATCAAGATCCTTTCAAAAACTATGTTCTCTTTAACAACATCTAGATCCACTTAAGTATGTAGTTATGTAATGCATGTATGTATGCCACCTTAACACTCTCCCTCCTGAGAGTGACAATAATAGATTTTAGTATAAATACACAGGTAATTATACAAAATTGCGCGCTCTCATTGGCTCGCTATCTCGGATTATCAGCTGATAATCACCTCGACGGACAAAATGGCTGCCAGTAGTCGTTTTGCCCACTGTAAGTGAAGATGATTTCGCGATGAAATGTTTTTTTTTTCTTTTTTTTGAAATAATCACCGGTGTATTTATACTAAAAGAATTATTCGCCTCAGTCTCAGTGATTATCGGTGAATATTCACCGAGAGACGAAGTTGAGGTGAATGTTCACCGATAATCACTTCACCTTCGGCGAATAATTGTTAATTAATCTGTCTACTGCTAGACATTTTTACTTGTCAATGGGTGTCTTTTCAGGGATGAATGGGTTGACAACATATAGATTCACTCAAAAAGTATGCCAAATTGTCCCCTTAACCCTTCTTTCTATCCTGAGAGTCAGACTCATCAATAGGGATCGCTTCAGGGATGAATGGTTTAATGACCCTCTCAGGTCTGTTCTCTCATAGAATAACATAAATTGTCAAGGTCCATGGAAAAAAAATTACTTTCTCAAGTTGAGTATATGACGTAGTGATTTTAGTTGACACAGACTTTAACAGTTTCCCTGCCTACCTTAAAACTCTGCAGGAAAGATCGTTTTCAACTTGCATTAAGTCCCCCTCAATGACAACTCAACATCGGTGGATTTTTTGCTTCAGAGTCCAAACAAAGAAAGATCAATGTCCACAGAGATGGACACGTGACTTGCAGTCGAACATTTTCAGCATATCCGCTGCCCACAAGGCTGAGCCCCCCTTGTAATAGCACCAAACTCGATCACAGTTCGAGGGCTTCAGTTCCCAACAACAATTGCTGTGGACTATTGCCAAGTCTAAAGGATCCTTAATAATATCCACTCCTCGCCAACAGCGTTGGTATTTTCCTATTAGGAGCAACATATTTATCATTCAGCTTAGTCTTCTTTCACGCAGGACTACCACGTTCATAAGTAGTGTATATAATTGCGTTCGAACATTAGGACGAACCCAATTTCTTAATCTTAGCTATTATGTACATATGGGTGAGCATTAGCCACGTTTTTTCGTTTTTCGTTCGTATGCTTTTTTAGCGTTTTTTTTTCCATTTTTTTCGTTTTGAATTACGT
>NC_090882.1:13855347-13862847 GCF_036669935.1 Montipora foliosa | reverse complement strand
AGAGGAAGGCACTGAATTCGGTGGTATTGAACTGCAGCGTTCCAGTCAATTTTTTCAAGTGGGGGTCATTAAAACTTTTTGCGGGGTCACCCACATGTCCCGCCAGCAGAGGCCCTTTGGCTCACACGTTCACACGTTTAATTATTTTGTAATGTCCAGTCCCATTTTGAGGTCTCTTTAGTTTTTTAAGCTTTGGTTATAAATTCAGTTTAAAGATAACAAAACACGGTCTTGAGTAAAATTCACTCGTTTCTTCTTTAAATAAATAGTCTGCAAAAAACTTACTGCAAATTGCTCTGACGGACGTCTTACAGCATGTCTTGCAGTTGCACATACAAACGTTTATTGCACACACTAAGAAAGGACTGAAGTTGTTGTTTCCGCTTCATAATTCCTCTTCTTGTTAGTCTAATCTGATGCCACCAGAAAAAGACAAGCCAAAGGACAGATGAAGAAAAAGAATAACAGTTTTTATATATAACTCTGAATCGAATTCTCATTGCAAGATTAATGGCAATCGATCTTAAAAACAGGAAAATTTCTGCAGTCTCTGACTTTTATGAATAAACGGAAACGTCATGATGTTTAGTCAAAAGGAAGGAATTGATCACATGCTAGGCAACCATAAAGATGCACGTGATAACCTTGTGTCAACTGAATGAACTACGGGAAACACAGGCAGCCCAAGCTCGGTGTACGATTTATAGACTTTGTATGGGAAAATAAATTTCGAGCTTATATAAAGTAACCTGAAATGTAGAAATAATCTTCAGTTACCTCTACGTACAGTTGTCCTCGTCTTTTCTGTGCAATCGGAGGGCAAACTGCGTCCGTTTTAGACGGGTTTGTGGCTTACGAATTTTTGCGATGTAGTTAGGTGTCATTTCCCCTCATACCAACTAACGACATCGCAAAAATTCGTAAGCCGCAAACCCGTCTAAAACGGACACACTTTGCCCTCCGATTGCACAGAAAAGACGAGGAGAACTGTACGTAGAGGTAAGTGAAGTTTATTTCTACATTTAACGCTTACTTTAGTATTTATAATGCATTAGTCAATTGAAACCCCCAACCCCCCCCCCTCCCCAAGGTCCCGGGGAAGGGTGGGGGATTATGGGGGTATTGAAGCGCTTTTGAACAACAATCTGATCCCTGGAGGTGGTATATTTGACTGATTTTGACTTTAGATCCCGTCCCCACGTGACGCAAGTGTAGCACTGGCATTCGAGTATCTAAAGATGGTGGAAAGCCTGAGAAAGGTAAAGCCTGGTTTTCACTATCGACGCAAGCGCAAGCATAAGAGCGCTTATTTCACCGTGAAAACGGGTTGACGCAAGCATAATGACAAGCACAAGGATCAAGATTTTTCATCTTCCTTGTGCTTGCGCCTATGCTTGCGTTCGCTTGCGTCGTGTGAAAACGAAACACAGCAGAAGCATAAGGAAATTTACTACGTCTGCAAATTTACCTGATGTAGGTCACATCATTAGAAAATACCTGGTTATTTTGGAATCCAACCCTAAATTAAAAGAACTTTTTCCTTCAAATTCCATCATAGCCTCTTTTCGGAGATCTAAAAACCTTAAGGAACTGTTGGCGCCATCCCGTTATGGCCCTAACACCGAACACGAAGAGGCTGTTGAGGTTAAGGGTAGTTTTAAATGTGAATGAACAAGATGCGATCTCTGTCGCAATTTTTTGGTTGAATCAAATTCTTTCCTAAGTTTTCAAACATGCAAGAGTTATAAGATACGATCAAAACTTTCTTGTGATTCAAAAAACATTATTTATTTGGCTCGTGTAAGAAATGTCGCCTGCAATACATTGGTTCTACAACAACCGACTTTAGAGTTAGATTTCGTAACCACAAGTCTGCTATGATCACTAAGAAAAACAGGTAGCGGTGCATTTCAACAAAACACCACACGATTTAAGTGACTTTTCATTCCAATGCATTGATCAAGTGCAGGCGACTGCAAATAATCCTTGTAACAACGAAAAACTCTTAATCACTAAAGAGGCATATTGGAGTGCACAGTTGTTCTCTTTGGCACCTTTTGGCTTGAATAAGCGTTAAGAATTTCACTCGAAAAGAAGAATAAACTACAATTAACGTAGAGGTAACTCACAAATTTGGCGATCATCCCAATTTAGTTTTTCAAAGGTCCCAGCCTGGGATCTTTTTAGCTTTGTTAGCGCTGGGTAATCTCGGGCGCCCCCTTCTGTGAATTTATTCCAATTGTTTAAAGGCCCGGTTCGGGGAGCCTGTTGTGCCTTGTCGCGGCATGGTTTCAGAGGCTTTGTTTGGGAATTTTGTTGCAAATTTCGCCCTTTTGCTATTTTCAACGCTGGTCCCTTGACACTTTCAGTTGACTCGACAGCTTTTTCTTTTCTTTTTTTCATTTTATTTGTATGTTTGTATTCGCCCATTTTATATTTTTGGTTTTGTTTTTCTCGTAGTTTTGTATCGCATTGTTATGGTTTTAATTTCCGCTTAGTAATTACCGATTGTTCATCATCTGTTAATTTTTTGCTATTACGTGTTATCACGCCCTGTTATGTAATCATCTTTGTAATGTTATGTCATCCTTTGTACTGTAAACTTATTTAAAGAAATTGTAATTTATTGATCACTTGCACTGCAACTGATGAAGGTCATTGACCGAAACGTCTTTCTATTAATTTTTTTTACCCTTAGATATTTTACCGTTTCATTGGCGCTTGTTGGATGAGAGAATGGCGATAGTCAACTTCAACCTCTCGTTAATTTATTTAGCTTACAAAAGGAGTAATGATTTAATTTTACTGCTGAGTTTGCGCACTTTCGTCGGATGCGTCATTACTTTCTCTTACAATGAAATCCGTTTTTAAGTACATAGCGTAACCATGGTCCCTAGTGGAACGAAAGGCCAAATCTTCGTCAACAAAAACGGCGAAAGTACCTCTTTTCATCGTTCTCTAAAGAACGCTTTTACCCGTGGAATGTCCGACGCTACACAGACGAAAGTTAAATAGCACAGTACACAGAAAACTCATCTTAATGAAAAAGGTTATTGAAAAAAACACTAACAAACGAAAGCGCGGATAGAAGTAAGCGTGTAAAGAGAAACTGTTGCAAAATCGACTGGGAAAAAAAGTGATAATAAGAGCTCAGGGGGTGGGTACTCCCTTATATGGGCTACATAAGTATGTGAGGCCCAAGAGGGTATGGTTTTTTAGCCGTTTTTGTCTGAAATGGGGTATCGGTTTTGACCATGCTGGTCTGATATAGGGTATGGATTGTGCACTCAAGTCTTGAATTGGGTGTGTTGTTTAGAAGAAGCTACTTATTCATCATTAGGCGATAAGACCATCAACAAAAGCCCTTCTCAAATTATTACGCCAACCATGTAACAGCTGAAATAGGTCTGAAATAGGGTATCAAATTTTTGTGCAGGCCTGAAATAGGGTAGGCAGAATCGCAGATTTTGGTCTGAAATAGGGTAAGGGTTTCAGGAGGCGGGCCGCACATCCCCACCCAATTTTTCTGGGAGTACCCCCCCACCCTCCGAGAATAAGGGCATAGGATCAGAAACCAAACATGCGGTGACAAATAGAAGCTAAATTGCTGTTGTCGCACAGAAGCTTTTGCGAAAAGATGCATCTATGGCGTAAGAAGTTTTTTATTGGCAAGCTTATTCGAATATTGACTAAACTATTGTCGTCCAAGGGCACATTTCCTTAAAATACATTTTCAAACTGAGTTCTTCCGAGAGCCAACCGTGTACGAAAGGAGTATGCTGCATGCCTGCATACATGCATACTTAGCTGACCACTCCCCTTTTGGGCTTTTCAGGGCCAATGAAACACAATCAATGAAACGAAAAAACAAAAACAACAACTTTTAAGAATCCAAACTGGCCGGACACAAACCAGTTGGCTGTTTATAAGTAAAACCGTGAACTGAGTTGAACCAGGTATTACCAGGCCCTGCCAATTCAACGAGTGTAATCAGAACGGGTCTTGCAGCGTTACTATTTTTTACGCACGGGTTGACAATGTTTTCCGGCTTTGCTCAATTAAGCGCATACACACGCGATACAGCACTGTTACGTAAAAGGCGATACCATCTGTAAATATTAATTTATGTTTCACAAGGAGCCAACATCTAATGGCAACAACATGGCCGTAACGTTAGATTGTTGCCATAACAAGATCTGAAAAGTGAGAAAACCGATAGTTATAATTGAGCCCGTTGTACCATGAAAAATCAAGATAGTGGCGAGATCTGCTTGAAACCAAGCACTTAGACCTGGGCTCGAAACTGTATCCTTGCAACATGCAGCGCATGCTCAATAACGATCTTACTCCATTCATGCAGAGTCTTTCTCAAGAACGCCAAAATCGAGCAAGCAAAAGAAAGGCTCTGCTAGCAGGGTGGCTTGCTTCCAGTCAATTGAGATTCTTCAAAAAATAATTGAATATATCTGTTCTGCTGTGTCATTGAGTATGTCTTTTGTTGGCCATGGACAACCCCCAAGGGGAGTGGTCAAAGAAGTATCTATGAATTCATTGTACTCAGGATGTGAATGGAATAGATTGAACACAGTCAGATCGGACAATTAAAGACAAATACATAGGTTGTGCTAGACTGGCGAGGTGACGGTGCTAGCGACATGCATATAATTCGTCAACCTCGGCGGTCGTTAATATCGAACCATTCTCGAACAAGCGTTTAGGCTTAAATAGTGCAGATTTGACGGAACACTACATACGATATTAGGGAGTTTAAGAAACGACGACGGCTACGACTACAACAACGCCCCAAAACAATGATATCATTGGTTAAAAGAGCATAAATAATCATGCTGCATGTGCAGCACGGAATTTAGCAAGCATGTTTGCGGTCATCTGCATAACGACGACGTGAAATCACCACATTTGAGGTTTTGACGACAACGTAAGCATGCAAAAGAGAATCTTTCATTCTCTATTTTCATTCTGAAACCTCTCGTACCAATTTATTTTTAGGATACTTCGCCTATATTGTAGGACGTGAGTGAGACTGAATAATCGCGAAAGACATAATTATGATAGAGGTAAGGTTTTTTTTAAGGTGACATTTTTGTCGACCGTCGCCGCCGTGGCAGATCTTAATTATATAAAAGTCCCTATACTTACTCCGTAAGAAACAACAGGTTTGGCCTTTCAGTTGCTTTGTTATGTATTTCTCATAAAGTGTCCCACTGACCGTGGCGGAACAATTTCAGTCACAACAATCGCATTCAAATTACGGTGTAATAGCAGAAGGACTCGTCTTCAGTGGCCCCAAGTTCCAGTCGTAACCAAAAAGGATCCCCGTATTGTGCTATGCAGTTGGTGTCATTTTCTCTATCAGGGCAGCTTTTGCGCAAGTAAATGTCACACTCTAACCGAAAATAAAACGAATTTGAACAGCGCTGAAATTAGACTAAAACTTTATTCGATGAATGCGAATACTTTTTAAGCAAAATGCACTATAAGAGGTCTAAGAGGACTAAGTGTTTTACCCATTCATTTACCCAATTATTTTTAGCATTTCAGTTTTTATATATTGAATACTCAACAAAATAACTCCATCGCTTTGTTTCCATAGAAACTTACGTCAGGAACCCATGACCCGGAGCCTACAGCTCTACTGTGCTCGTGTAACGGCGTTTTCACAGACCGATTTATTTTTAGATTGAATTTTCCGCGAATGAGACTCCCACAGGAGCCCGATGACCAATTACAAGAAATTAAGCTGACGTCATAGGGTCACCGAACCGGAACTGCCTTTGTTTTTTCACCTAATTCGCGAAAAGGGCTAGTCTTAAAGTAAAACTACTTGTGAAAACGCC
Organism: Montipora foliosa; assembly: GCF_036669935.1. Classification (NCBI taxonomy): domain Eukaryota; kingdom Metazoa; phylum Cnidaria; class Anthozoa; order Scleractinia; family Acroporidae; genus Montipora; species Montipora foliosa. Next base: position 13,856,989 of record NC_090882.1, on the reverse strand, counting down.
GTTTCACAGACGCTGCATGAAAGTTGCACGCTCCAGATGGGCTCCTGCTTACGTATTACACTCTAGAACCTCTTTTTGCACTCAAAACCACTTATGTATTCGTAATATTGGTTCAATTTATACTACAGACGGATCATCCGCCAAGACTAATCATCTGTCCAGTATAAATAAGGAACAAACTACGAGACGATTTATCTGTGTGTCTTATATAGTTCGACCTGGAATGTCCGAGAAAGCGCGGCTGGGGTATCAGGCTAGTCACTATTGGGGGCAAATTTCAAAATGGCGGCAACAACGCAGTTCGCGGAAGTGTAAAAGAAAAGCTGCCCAATACTCTTTGTCTCTTAATCTTAATGCTTATTTTTTAGTGTGTTTGACATTGGAGAGTAATCTTTGTAGGGGAACTTGGTTCCCCCCAATTATTCCCCTGTGATCCTTTAATCCTGTAATTGCACGACAAAGTATTCTTAAACTTAAAGGGGCTATGTCACGCAAAATGATTTCATGACACCCAAAATGCCCAAAAAGTAGAATGAAACCACTTAACCACTTAAGATTGTTGAACATCATAAACGATTACAACAGAAGGAAAAAGAAGCATGGATGGACACAAATGAACAAGATTGAAACGGATTGCATTTGATTAATCTTGAAAATAGTCGGCCTAACGTTTTTTTCAGTTTATGACAAATCGCCTGGATGAAGGTCTTTTCGCTCAGAATCACCTTGTTTGTGATGTGACGATAATTTTATCGGTAAAGGAATTTCAAATTACCATTTTCGAGTTTTAAACTCGTGACTAACTTAAGATTTCCCCTAAACACCTTAAAATAACGTGACATAGCCCCTTTAAACTTGATTATGTGCCATTAATGAGGCACTGGATCGTGTTAACGATGATTAAGGCAATGCAGAAAATAAAATACCAATGAATTTAAAAAAAAAAGGAAAGAAATTTTTACGTAAGTACGTAGCATACCACCGATACACCGATTCAATCTAAGAGCACTTGAACACTACATCCTTTTCAAAAATCCATTCGTGTTCCATGTGGCATTGTACCTAATAACAGTAAAAAACATCCATTTATAATTAGCATAGGAAATCGGACGGTCTGCAGGCTAAAATTTCAACTTGTGCGAGTGGTCGTAAAGCCTGGACGCAGGCACAAGCACAAGCATAAGTACCTTATACACCTTATTCCAAAATGGCCGCTGATTTATGCGGATACAAATTGGCCCTTGTTGACTCGTTCAAGATAAAATATTCTTTTGAATTTTAAGCTTAACAACGAGGCATCAAGGGCTTATTTGAATAAAAACAAAAGAATATTTAAATGGCGGCCATTTTGGAATAAGGTGAAAACGAACGTCAACATAAGCATCAAAATCAACCACGGCATCCGCCATTTTGTTCAAATGCTCAGACGCAGAGAATCTGGAACGAGTGCTTTAATTGGCCCGCGGACGCAACAAATTTCCTTGTGCTTATGCTGCGCTTCGTTTTCACACGACGCAAGCAAACTCCAGCATAAACGCAAGCACAAGGAAAAGGAAAAATGTTGACCCTTGTGCTTGTGCTTGTGCTTATGCATACATAAACCCCGTTTTCACGGTGAAATAAGCGCTCTTACGCTTGTGCT
>NC_090882.1:13832847-13850347 GCF_036669935.1 Montipora foliosa | reverse complement strand
TTTAAATTCAGTTCTAATGCAAGGTTGTTTTTGAAACCTAAGACTTACCCGAACATATCTGTGTATCTCTGATCCACCATGTACCTTTGCGAGCGGCCACTCAAAAAATTCTTGAGCTCATTAAGTTTTTTTGGACCAAAGAGTGTGTAACCTAGCTCCTTTATGAGGCCTTGGCCTGAAACCGCTGGTGTAAATGGATTGGTATCTTCAATACAGATGTAGTCACCAGGCTCAGTGAAGCGGTCAAAATACTCTAATATGCCTTCTACATTCACATGGGCGTCTTCGACCAGAAACCATGGATGCTCCAAAGTCTTGCAAAAATGAACACTTCCAGTTAGAGTTTTTATTTATAAATATCATGCAATATTGAAAACGGGATGACTATTCTGGGGGTAGTGACACTTACAGATTTTTACTCTGTCTAACGCAAGACAATTTTACTCATCAATGGGGGCCTCTTCAGGGATGAATGGATTAACAACATCTATATGTAGGTACACTTAAAAACTCTGTCCCCTTTAACCCTCTTCATCCTAAGATTGATACTTATAGATTTTACTCTGTTTAACGCCAGACGATTTTGCTCGTCAATGAGGGCTACTTCAGGGATGAATGGGTTAAAAACATCTAGATCCACTCAAAAACCATGTCCCCTTTAACCCTCTCCCTCCTAAGAGTGATACTTATAGATTTTACTCTGTCTAACACCAGACAATTTTACTCGTCAATGAGGGCCTCTTCAGGGGTGAATGGGTTAACAACATCAAGATCCTTTCAAAAACTATGTTCTCTTTAACAACATCTAGATCCACTTAAGTATGTAGTTATGTAATGCATGTATGTATGCCACCTTAACACTCTCCCTCCTGAGAGTGACAATAATAGATTTTAGTATAAATACACAGGTAATTATACAAAATTGCGCGCTCTCATTGGCTCGCTATCTCGGATTATCAGCTGATAATCACCTCGACGGACAAAATGGCTGCCAGTAGTCGTTTTGCCACTGTAAGTGAAGATGATTTCGCGATGAAATGTTTTTTTTTCTCTTTTTTTGAAATAATCACCGGTGTATTTATACTAAAAGAATTATTCGCCTCAGTCTCAGTGATTATCGGTGAATATTCACCGAGACGAAGTTGAGGTGAATGTTCACCGATAATCACTTCACCTTCGGCGAATAATTGTTAATTAATCTGTCTACTGCTAGACATTTTTACTTGTCAATGGGTGTCTTTTCAGGGATGAATGGGTTGACAACATATAGATTCACTCAAAAAGTATGCCAAATTGTCCCCTTAACCCTTCTTTCTATCCTGAGAGTCAGACTCATCAATAGGGATCGCTTCAGGGATGAATGGTTTAATGACCCTCTCAGGTCTGTTCTCTCATAGAATAACATAAATTGTCAAGGTCCATGGAAAAAATTACTTTCTCAAGTTGAGTATATGACGTAGTGATTTTAGGTTGACACAGACTTTAACAGTTTCCCTGCCTACCTTCAAAAACTCTACAGGAAAGATCTTTTCAACTTGGAATGAGTCCCCCTCAATGAACTCAACATCGGTGGATTTTTTTGCTTCAGGGTCCAACAAAGAAAGATCAATGTCCACAGAGATGACACGTGACTTGCAGTCAAACATTTTCAGCATATCCGCTGCCCACAAGGCTGAGCCCCCCTTGTAAGCACCAAACTCGATCACAGTTCGAGGCTTCAGTTCCCACAACAATTGCTGGACTATTGCCAAGTCTAAAGGATCCTTCATAATATCCACTCCTCGCCAACAGAGTTGGTATTTTCCTATTAGGAGCAACATTATTTTATCATTCAGTAAGTCTCTTTCATACAAACTACCACTTTATAATTATCCAAATAAATTAGTTATTCAGCTAACAGAAAATGCTTGAAATGAGCGCAAGAGAACTGGTTTGACTAGTTTAGGTGCTGAAGTTCGCTTTGTTCTCGGTTGTTTACAGTAGATCTTTTTTACAGTTATGTGCTTAGTTACCTGGCCTTTAAATGAAAGCTAGGCAGGCTCAGTTGACCTTGTTATGATAAACACCTCCCTGCTTTTCTTATGTCAATGATTTGTTGTCATGCAAATTAGTTTGAATTTACATAAGAAAAGCAGAGATATTTCTATCAAAACAAGGTTATCTTTTGCCTCACTTTCATTCATAGGCCAGGTAACTCTGCAAACAATGGTCAATTCACTTTCTAAGAATTTAGTGTGAAAAAGTTGGATATTTAATATCTTATTAGATGTTTTGTTGTAAATATCGCAGAGTATTTCAGTCTACTCGTGGTTTGTATCTTGACTTGCCCTACAACACAAAACTACCCAATGGGAATGCTGAAAGTTGAATGCAATATTACCTGCAACTCATTTTCACTGACCTAAAATGAATCTCATTCAAATTTATGAGAGGAGTACATAACAGATTGAAGTAACTACTCAATACCCTGACACATTTGTTAGCATAATCAGCAGCGTTCTTTGAAGAATAGGTCTGAATACAAGACAGTAGGTACATTTCTTTTTTTTTTTTTTTTTCATTTTCATTCATTCATTTCATTTCTTTTTTTTTTCTTTTTTTTTTTTTGCATGCAATTAAATGGCAGGGTATTCAACTGAGTTAAGCAAGATGAACAGCGCCTTTAATAATGTCGTTACCGTGGGAAATTGAGGAAATCAGCTCAACTGACAACACTCCAGTATCTTTTCTTTCTTCTATTGGAACATATCTGACTTGGTTACTTAACTCTTCCGTAACCTTATCTCTTAACGAATGATACCTAGAATTGTCCATAAATATCTGAAAGGAAAAACAATAATTAGAGCTATTGTATCCTCCATTTCTGTGACTTTTACCCACATGCTCAGAAGGTAAATCACATGATGACAGAAATTATGGGTACTGCCATAATTTATTTTATTCATTTAATTTCTCTAATTTATTCTTGTTATTCACTTTTTTTGCCCTTTGCATCATACAGTTTATTTTTATTTTTATTTTTATTTAATTTTATTTGCTCTAACCACCATTTTCACCATCCCATAATGCAATATTGGGGGGGGGGGGGGGTATTTACATATTTTTATGCATTAGATGGTGAAAATGGTGGTTAGAGCATCCGACTAGATCACGGAGGGTTGTGTGTTCAAATCCCATCTGGGACTCGGATTTTTCAGAGTCTACATTTCTCCTTACATTTAATATCATTGTTGTTGTTGCATCTTTAACACACTTAATTTTTTTTATTTATTTCTTTATTTTTTTTTGGGGGGGGGGGGGATATGTGCAGTAAAACAATGGATATTCAGTTCAATGAAGCATGAAACAATCCCAAGAGTAGATAACTTGTATTGTTTTTTTTTATGTAAATACCCCCCCCCCCCCAATATTGCATTGGGATGGTGAAAATGGTCAATTTCCTTGGCAGAAAATATTCTTCCTATTGCCCTGACCTGACCTGTGACCTGTGTTTTAGACCTGCCGCATTCATATGCAAACCATTAAAGTGGAATCTAGCTGCCGGCCTGGAGCGTGGACAGACTTGCAAATGATCTTGTTTGTTGATCAGTATAGACCATGCACCAGTCAAACTTGTTTGCGCAGTACTAATTCTTAAGCCCCGGCTACATTGTTCAAGTTTGTACATTGTTATTAGAACGAGTAGCATGCATGTTTGATGACGTTTGTTCAACATTTTTTGTTGGAAGAATCTTTTCATTTCAATGAAACATTTTCTCCAACATACAACAACTGTTGAATCGTGTAGGCGGCCCTTTCAACAATGTTGTATTGCTAAGACTAAAGTACGTGTTTCTAACAATGTTTTATGCGTATCCAACATTGTTAGAAGCGTTCTTATTACAATAACAATAATGGGACGTGTTGTTCTAACAATGTTACAACGTGTAGCCGGGGATTTCTTAAACTTCTTTGCTTAAGAAAGTGCACGAACAAGATTAACTGCCCGATCGATCTTTAAGATGTTTTCAAACATTCGGGACCAGATTGGACTTATGACCATAATTTTAATTATAGTGTTTTCTAAGTAAATGAAAACTCATTCTGTAGTTATGAGCATCTAGTATCCTTTTGATTTATGTGTAACGTATCTGCAACTGCAGCCTTGTCGTCAAGGGCGATTATTTTTAATGGCAGAGGAAAGGAAGGCGAGGTGGTTTTCCAAAACATTTCCCATTAGATCCTTTTGTTCGTCCACCAGCAATTGCACATTGCAGAATTGTTATCTGTGTCTAGACATTGGTTACCACCTTATTACACCTACCGGATCGATGTTACCTTTTGCAATCAGATGTTAATTTGGCTTGTGACAAGAAGTCGAAGAACAGTCGGCTGGACTGACCACGAGTATTTCAAATGCAAAGACGAGAATAAGAATATGATTCAACTTGCTCGCATAGTACTCGGTAAATATAATACAATTACGGGGGATAAAAATAGGCAGATTAAAACTCAACCTCGTGGCCTTCTTACGCTTCGTCACGCAATCCGTTGGGAATGTTCCACTGCGTGAGTCAACCGTATTCCGGTCGATTGCGTGACAAAACATGAACGCTCGGCTCGACATAAGGGACTGCGAGAAGTCTATCCTTTGTTTATCTCCCCCAGTTGATCAAATGCCGGATAACTTTATCCAGTGGATAAGTCACTATCCATAGCACAAAAAATTTACTTCACGTTAAACGTTGCCCAAGAGTTTCTCACTCACCTTTTTAACAAAAATTGTAGAATTAGAGTGTGCATACTCAACAAAAAAGGCAAGGAGTCTAATTTTCTAGCGCCGAAGAGCAGTAATCGGGGACACTGTAACTTGAAATAAACAAGTTAACGCAAATCAAATCAAATTTTGGTTTTTCAGGAGAGGGGAAAACCGGAGTACCCGGAGAAAAACTTCTCGGTGCCGTTAAGCTTAGAGAACCGACAAACTCAACCCACATATGACGCCGAGTCTGGGAATCGAACCCGGGCCACATTGTTGGTAGGCGAGTGCTCTCACCACTGCGCCATGCCTGGGATTAAGTTATCCAGGCGCCATTGAACAACTGGGGCCTGAACTAAGAAGTAACTGAGAAGTGCTATTGTTTGAAAGAAGGAGATGACGCAGATGACGAATTGACTGCATGGGCCGTTGGGTCTTTTTTGGCAAACGAGGTCGCGTGACTTGGTGACTCGTGATATTCATGGAAAGTGATCACGTTGAGTATTGACTTTCAATAATTGTTCTATTCTACTCCATTACAGCAATCGTTTAAAGCATAATTCCACTTACTTACTAATAAACGTTACTCGTGCTGGACGTGAACTGAAATCATTGCCATGAGGTCATGGATATTTTGCCGGAACGAATGATAAAAAGGGGGTGGCGTGCAAAGTATTTAAAGTTTCAGTTGAATAGACAAATTAAACACCGTATTAAACATTATTACAATAAGCAAAATAGCCTCAATGAGGATCATTTGAGGTTTATTCTCAAACGAGCAGTCGTTCAGCACATACTCAATGATTAAATAAATGTCTCCTGAGGCAGCGCAACTAATACCAGTCATAAGGAATACCTTGAATCGCTATTTTTACACCCTTCCTTTGTCCTCTGACCTTGTCTAGATCTAGATGTCACAATATGGGGAGGATTCGTCTATGTGGTAATCACGAGTGCCATTTTCAATGTCATCCAAAATTCTACCGTTGTCACTCTCCATTTTGGTGGATTATCACCGAGGCACGCTGAAATGTAGGGCAAAATCTAGTAAGCTTAAAAGGGAAACACGTACGATCTCTCAAAAGCCGAGAGCGCCATTCTGTTACTTCTCATCGATCGTAGGAAATATCGTCTTCGCGAAACTCGGTGTTCATAACTTCTTCAAAAGAAAAAAAATTTCTAAGCCAGATGTTATACAAAAAAAGGCTTGGCAATTCTGATTGGCTTTTCTGATTTTTTTCACAAACATACGATTAATTCAATTCAACGCCATGGCGAGACATGGCGAATCTCAATGTTTCCCCGAGGCCCGAGGGACCAGTGATTTTAAAAGTGATTTGTTATATAGCACAAAAAGAAAAACGAGCAATGGCAATAACAACGGCGTTCGTCGGTCAACATTCGCAGGTAACAGTGCACTGTTACCTTCTGACGTCATAGATTTTACAATGTTGCCCGCTAAGAGACTTTTGGCGCAAAAACGTTTTATTGTTAGATGTCATGTGACCTTGAAGTAACCAATGAAAGCGCGCGCTGTTGGGGAAAAAAATTCAGCTATATAACAAAGGGCAACGTCGGTCGGAGTTCAAGGCAAGCTGCGAGTTACATATGTCGCATATCATCGTAATACAAAAAAAAGCCGAGCGGGATCTGGAAAAAAAAAAGGACTGGACGAAGGGATAGAAAGAGGAGAGCTGGGACGAAAAGGAGCAAAGGTGTGAGCGATGTGGGCAAAGAAGAGAGAGACTGAGAGAGAGAAAGGGAGAGGGGAGTGAGAGGGAGAGGGAGAGGGAGACGGAAATGTGATCCATTTTTATTCAACCCGTAAGTACAAATTTGCCATGTATGTATTCGATTCCCTTGGGTATACGTATTGTTCTACAAAACAATATCGCGAATGCATAATTAATTTATTCTGCATGCATAATGAAGTAGAGACCGGTACGGAAATCATTCCCAAATTTCCTCTTGGAGATTGATTTTTAGCAAAAGAAGTTATTTTTTTGACGCGTTACTGTTCATTGCGTCATTCAAACATAGTTGACAATAATATTTACATTAACCATTGTATGTCCAGCCTATAATTATTGGAAACACATAAAAGATTTTGTCACTGTTTACATAGTCATTTTTAATGTGAATAACATATTGAAAGAGTTTTATGCTGAAGTTTAAACAATGAATGACTGGAACGTCACCCAAGTTTTCTCTTAAGAAAAGACATTCTTTATTAAAATGTATTTAAACATTTTGTTACTGTTCATTGGGTCATTCAGCACTAGTTGACAATTTTCAGTAAAACCATACTATCAACAGTATTATAGAGTATGTACACGGCGGCAATGTTGGAGGACCAAAACAAATGATTAAAGATATTTGCATAAAAATAACATTTATTCCCCCAAGGAATATCATTCTTTTGTTTCGGCTTCCAATATAGCCGCCGTGCACATACTCTAAAGTTCTACTTTTGATCCATGCTCTTTTTTTTTCTTATGGCCAATTCATTGTTTGTTGTAACTTTTCATTAGAGCACGGTATTATACTTAATTGGTCCAAGTAAGCCGTATGCAATCCCAGACTTCCTATTTTTAGCTCAGCTAGTCTATTAAACTGGTATTATTCCCAGTGACTGGAACAACGCCAGGGTCACTCCAATCTTAAAGACTGCCTCGAATGTAGATCCAGCTAATTATAGGCCCATATCAGTTCTTTCAGTCATTGCAAATTAAAATTATTTGAAAAAGCGATTTTAAATCAGGTATATAACTACTTGGACGAAAAGAATTTACTCTCTAAATTTCAGTCTGCGTTTAGACCGCTACCCCCCCCCCCCCCCCCCTCCCTTAACAGCTGTTAGTGATATGACTGATAATTCAGTGGCTTCTCAACATTGAAAATGGTTTAAGGACGGTGCCTACTATTGTTATTGCGCATACGTCTGCGCATCTCCAGATACGATTTCCTATCGGCGGTGCTTAATAATAAAGGGATATTTTTGCGCGGTTCAAAACTATGCGAAGAAAGCAGAACTTAGCAAATGCTCTTGGTATCCAAAGGGAAAACTGGGGATAACCACGCACTTTTCAGGGATAATTAAGCTTGAATTTGGAAAAGAACGCCATACATTGCTTTGTATTTTAAAGACTTTTACAAATATTGTTGATTGATTATCTTCGAAAAATGCGTGGTTACTCCCAATTTTCTTTTTGGATTTCAATAACACTTGTTAAGATCTGCTTTTCTGGCATAGTCAATAAACCGCACAAAAATACCTTTGAATTAGTTGGCACCGTCCTTAAACAAATGCAGTCCTGTTTTTACAATGACTGCAAAAATTCTCGCGCGCTCATTCATAACATTGTCAAAGTAGTCTGCGGATCCACTCGGCTATCGCCTCGTGGATCCACAGCTACTTTGACAATGTTATGACGATTTCATGATCAATAAGACAGACGCATGAAAAACTGAAAGCAATTTGTTAATTATTGATCTAAACATAGTTTATAGATGGGAATGGTTACGAAAACCCGACAAATTTCTTTGTTGTAGGTTTTGTTCTGTTTTTTGGACTTGACCGCGCACAAAACACAATAGTTGTTTACTCCGTACTGAGGAACTAACCAATAGCAACGTGTTGGTTACGTATACGTAATTCATCAATGCATAGTGCATGGAAGCAAAACAAAACATTGTGCACGGTCGTGGACTTTCCGACCTAAATCTTGACATCTTTGTTTGCTCCTTTGATATTTGCCGAGTTTCAAAACGAGTCCCCTCTATTAAGGACGGTGCCCACTATTGTTATTGCGCATACGGTCTTCGCATCTCGAGATACTCGGATTTCCTATGGGTGGTGCTTATTAATACAGGGATATTCTTGCGCGGTTCAAAATTATGCGGAGAACGCAGAACTTATTAAGTGCTCTTGGTATCAAAAAAGAAAATTGGGGCTAACAACGCAATTTTCAGAGATAATCAAGCTTCAATTTGGAAAAGAACGCCATTTGCTTTCCCTTTGAAAGCTTTTTACAATTATTGCTGATTAATTATCTTCGAAAAAAGCGCGGTTAACCCCAATTTTCTTTTTGGATTTCAATAACACTCGTTAAGATCTGCTTTTCCCGCATATTCAGTAAACCGCGCAAAAATACCTTTGAATTAGTGGGCACCGTCCTTAACTACGATCTAAGCCGAAAGCATTTGATATTATTGACCATAAAATTCGTGTTTCAAAATTAGAGTTGTATGGTCTCAGAGGCACTACTCTAAGCCTTTTAACGGAAACAATCCATCTGATAGAACACAGGTTACTGTATTGGAAAAAATCCATTCTGAAATCAATTATATACGGTGTGGGGTCCCCCAGGGTTCAATACTTGGACCCTTGTTGTTCTTATTATACGTCAACTACATCAAACCATCTATGCCAATGTATGCCAATGTGACCAATACCACGCTAGTTTACAGCATACATCTCGCGATAGTGGACATCCATGTTATGATCAATTGACACCTGTCAAATCAAGGTATCCGCTGACCAGGCTCAAGTTTAGAGCTCATTGCGGTCAGCTTTTGTTGATCGCTGATCAGGTACTGGTTTTCGATTGGATCGCAGGCTCATCCTAGGTTATCTCGCCTTGAATCGCATTTGTACCTCATTAAAAAAAAGAGCACATTGTATCTTGCATGCTTCGTCCCTTTAAAAACTGAATACTACGTCAACTATAGCTCTTAACAGTCAATACGTTTCGTGTTCAGATGGAAAACGGTTTGGAAAATGTTTTCTTTCTGCACTTTTCACTGGTTTCAATCAAGTTTGACATATCATAATAGCTGTGGTCCACACTGGTGGCTACGCAGTGTTTCAAGTCAAGCATCCGAGGGATATAAGTGTTTATTACTGGGAAATGTCTGAAAATGGGTAATATTTCGTCGTTTTCCTTTTTTTTTACTGGGTTGCCAGTATGGCAATCCAAGTCGGAAAATGGGTAATATTTCGTCGTTGTCCTTTTTTTTTTTGTTTTTGCGATGTCGTTAGTTGTTATGGGGGGAAATTACAACTAACGACATTGCAAAAATTCGTAAGCCACAAACCCGTCTAAAACGGACACAGTTTGCTCTCCGATTGCACAGAAAAGACGAGGACAACTGTCTTTATTTCTACATTTACAGGTTACTTTAGCATTATAAGCTCAATTATAATTTCCCATACAAAGTCTATAAATCGTACACCGAGCTTGGGCTGCCTGTGTTTCCCGTAGTTCATTCAGTTGACACAAGGTGATCACGTCCATCTTTATGGTTGTCTAGCACGTGATCAATTCCTTCCTTTTGACAAAACATCATAACCTTTCCCTTTATTCATAAAAGTCAGAGACTGCAGAAATTTTTGTGATTAATCTTTCGATGAGAATTCGATTCAGAGTTATATAAAAAGTATGTTATTTTTTTTCTTCATCTGTCTTTTGGTTTGGCCTTTTCTGATGGCATCAGATTAGACTAACAAGAAGATGAATTATGAAGTGGAAACAACACCTTCAGTCCTTTCTTAGTGTGTGCAATAAACGTTTGCTTAGTGCAATTGCAAGACATGCTGGAAAACGTCTGTCAGAGCAATTTGCAGTTAGTTTTTTGCAAGACTATTTATTTAAAGAAGAAACGAGTGAATTTTACTCAAGACCGTGTTTTGTTATCTTTAAACTGAATTTATTACCAAAGCTTAAAAAACTAAAAGACCTCAAACTGGGACAGGACATTACAAAATAATTAAACGTGTAAACGTGTGAGCCAAAGGGCCTCTGCTGCCGCGACATGTGGGAGACCCTTCAAATGGTCTTAATGCCCCCCACTTGAAAAAATCAACTGGAACGCTGCAGTTCAATTCTTGGGTTTCACTCACGTGATCAACAGCCATGTTTTTCAACGAAAACAAAAGAAGACGTTAGCCTAATAATAGCTTTCAATTCCCAGAGGATTGGATCGGGACACCAACATGGCTGCCATTTCATTGTTTGGGGACAACAACATGGCGGCCGTGACGTCATGTGAAATCCAAGAATACCACCCATTTCACTGCCTTCCTTTTTTGTGTAACACGTACAACTGGCAACCCAGTGTACGCTTTAAGGAGCGTCTAGTTTTTAAATTGTTTAGAGCTGCTTTTTACTCTGTATTGCAATTTGTGGCATATCTTTAGAAGCTCCGATAAGGTTGCATGATGCCTGGAGGACAAAGAAAGAGGAAGAGAACGACAGCGACAGCGACAACGACAAAACAGAACATCAGTAATAGTTCAAACTTAGTGGAAGAAGTTGGTTCACAAATTCTTTCCTTGGGCGCTAAAACCTTTGATGTTTTTATGCGCCGATCAACTCGAAACTGCAACATCCCCCCCCCCCCTCGGGAAAAGCCCGGGCATTTGAACTTTTGAAGATTGGCCCTATCCTCCTCCCTATCCTCCGACCCTATCGTTGGATTTGTCTATCATACCCTACTAAAGAACAGTCGTTGTCGGCTCCTGCCGTCTTTAATTAAGACCTTTGGAAGACCTTTTTTGTGAGCCAATCGCTCACAAATGCTACATCTCTTCCTTTAAACTCTTCCATCTCGTCCAAACACGTGTTTCATAGCTGTTAGTGACTTCGGCGCCCGAAAAAAAAACCAATTATTTGAAACCTGACACTTCCGGTTCAAATGTTCCCCACCCTACGCAGGCAAAGGTCAAATTCCTCACTCCCCGGGCACAGAAGATAGTCAAATGCCCGTGGTTTGCCCGGGAAGTGGGGGGGGGGGGGGGGGGGGATGTTGAAGTTTCGATTTGATCGGCGCATTACGGAGGCGTATTTTAAAGCATAATACGCGATCAAGTAAGTGGTTGAGGTGAATTCTATGGGAATGACAGCCTGTAATTTAAATGAAAATCTGGACTGCTTGAACAATATCCATCAAGGGAAATTATTTACGTATCAGCTGAAGCCGCTATGGCGTTTCCGTAATTCATTAAAAGCAAAAGATTCGATCGTTATTTAACAAAACTTTGGCAACGCTTATTGTCGACGAAAAGTTTGGACTGAACTGAAGTGAGCTTTTCGCTCGCTTGCAAAAGATACTTTATTTACGCAGGATGAATTAATAAAATGCCTGCGAACTATCAGAATCCACATGTTTCAGGATTAAGGAAATTCGTCAAATTCTCTGCGTACCTTGCCTGATGTAAGCTTGAGTCCTATATCATGGATTGAGACAAGATGAAGACAACTACGCAGCCTGTTAAATCTTCTCTTAATTATTGTGAGAAGAAAGCGGCTCCTTTGTAAAGTTATTCGATTTTTTAAAGCACTTTTACTTGCTATTTCATCTACGATTTCGCGACAATTTGACCAAAAACGTACTGTAGATTATCAAACTAGCGAGGAGGTTCGCCTGTAATTTCCAGGAGATTTAGTACGATCCATTTCGTCAACCACTCTGCACCAACAAAATAGCCCGCAAGTCGCACTGGAATCGTCGTTAGTTTTAAACTTAAACCTATTTGAATGGTTTCATGGTCAGCTTTGCTGAAGATTTGCATTTAACGGCCTTACTCACTACCCATCGAACTCTGTACGAGTTTATATGTTTCTAAATTTCGTATTTTACGAGCGCACGGATTGCTTACAAGTTCTGAAAATTGGCTGTTGTTTTCGATAACTTCTATTCCAACCACTCTGCAAATATCAGCTAGAATTTGCCCGTAAGTTTCTTTTCGATGGTTTAAACAAATTCTCACAAGAAACATAACCAGTCGTCCCGGCTTAGAAGCTGCCGTTACGAACATCTAAAATCACACTGGCAAATTCTGCGTTGATCACTCGGTGTTTCCTCGGTGCCTCGGTTTGTTTTGTCGGAAGCCAACATGTGTTACCATGGTTATCTTTTATTGGCTAATTTGTTAATAAGACGTCAATCAGCGTGTGTCAAGTCAACCATAAAAAGGTGGGCGTTTTTCAAAAATAGGGGGTCTTCTTGCAAGCGTTCCCTCAGTCTCTTGCCCCAACTTTCGCGCGGCCAGTTTGCAGAAAATCGGTTCGAAGCTCTTCTGTCGAACAGGAACGCTTGCTACGCAGGCTATATCTTTGTAGCCTGAGTGACTGGATGACTGAGAAGAATGTGCCACAAGGTAGCCGCGCCTTTGTATTGTAGCTTCCCGCCATTTTGGTAGTCTATTTCAATCATGAAAGGAAGTCTCCGGTATGTTTGAGCTTCGTTATGTAGAAATTTGGTTTTTGGATGTAAACTGTGGGATATTGTGCCGCCAAAACGGTAAGCAATATTGCAGGAACATTTTGTAAACCTTTTACGGATAATTCGCTCGTTGGTTCAAGTTTTCACACTACTGTAGGTCGCGTATTTAGTTCGTGTATGTTTTGTCACTAGATTGTTATCTCAGAGTAGAACAAGGAGTTCAAAAACACGTCTCTAAGAACAAGGAGTTAAGACTAAAGTAGTCGGAAGTTCATCTTGTACAACTGGCATTTGAATGTCAGAACATAATTATGTGAATAAGCAACGTTTGGATGCAACGCCTTACGTAATGTGCGTAAGGCCAGTCACAACATAAGGTAAACAGGTTCGCAAGGCCCGTGCCTGTGATATCCATGATAACAAACCGTGTTCTGTATTGGAAAGTTGTATGTTGTTTGTGCTCCCCTTCGAAGTGCATTGACCTGTCTATACGGAAACAAAACTTCCAGGTATTTCAACCTAAGCCAACAAACACTGGAGGAATACTTTGCTTCAGTGTTTTCACATATCAATAAATCAAATCGGGACATTCACTGATGAAATACCGCCAGGAAGGGAATTGAGAAAAATATCCTGCTACACGCACTTTCAAAGGGTTTAAACATTAACTGAACAATGACGTTTTTTAGAAATATATATTCTTATAGCTTGAAAAGTGATGACGACAAGATAAGACATGCACTTCGGACCAGATTTTATACGTATGACACCTAAAGTGTTTATAGTAAAAACAACAACAAATGACAAACGTCCTTCGCCCGAGAATAAAAGAAAAGGTAACTCATTCCAGTTTTGTTCTTCTGCGTTTCTCAAACTTTTTTTACGAGAGCCATCACCATGTCTGATTGTTGTTTGCTGTAGTTACATAATTGCAATCATCTGCCTTTGCTGCTGCAGTAATTGGTTGATTCTCTGCGAACTCTGCTCCTGTTTCATCTTTTCTAGCTCCAACTCTTTCTCCCTTAATCCAAAGTCTCGGTCTGATTTCCCTTGAAACTCTGTAGTGTCTTTGCTCCTGCACCTTAATTTCTTTACTGGCATCCCTTCGCCCTCCGCACTACTACTACTACCACTACCACCGCCACCGCCACCACCACCACCACTGCCACCACTACAACTACCACCACTACCACTACTACTACTACTACTACCACTATTACCACTACCACTATATACGTCCACTACCACCACCACTACTACCACTACCACTACCACCTCATTCAAGGGGCTCTAGAATTGGCCAAAAGAACAATAGAACGAACAAAGATAACAATGGATTTAGCGCAGAAAATAAGAGGAAGTACGACACAATACAGCTAATGAAATATAGAGTTAAACAAGAAGTACGACCCTACCCGGTTTGTTACCTCTTTTCTGCACTGTGCTACCTGGAAACTGCATTTCTCTTAGCCAATTTTCCATGCAATTTGAAACTTGGTCTTTTTTTCAACCTGGGATATACCAGATACTGCCAAATTGATTAAATCTTAGCCTGCGAAAGCATCTGTTTCCCCTTCCCTCTTCGCCGCTGGGGACGTTTCGCGAGGA
This sequence comes from Montipora foliosa, assembly GCF_036669935.1. NCBI lineage: Eukaryota > Metazoa > Cnidaria > Anthozoa > Scleractinia > Acroporidae > Montipora > Montipora foliosa. Next base: position 13,835,775 of record NC_090882.1, on the reverse strand, counting down.
GGAAACTTTTCCTCCTCGCGAAACGTCCCCAGCGGCGAAGAGCGAAGGAGAAACGGATGCTTTCGCAGGCTAATTAAATCTAGAACTCTGACAATGTCATACACGTCTGATAAGACTTTTACCAATCCTTTAGTTGTTGCACGCACTACCAAACCTTTGCTTAAAAGCATACTTTTCATTAGCTATGAGTGAGTTTCAAATCCTACCTAGTCTCCCTCGCGGCCGCTTTTGTTGTCGTCACGCAACATGTTGGCGCGGTTTAGGATAACCTGATAACCTAATAATATCAGTGGAGCACTAATTAGGGACACTATATTTGGGGCAGCAGGGTTGGTGTAGTGGTGATTGCACTTGCCTCTCATGAATGTGGCCCATGTCGGGCTCCGAGCTCGGACCATATGTGGGATAAGTTTGTTATAACAATACAATACAATTTGATCAGATGCAGGACCTCCCTGAAAACCCCCTTAGGTAAGTGGAGTATCCTAGGTAAATATCATGATTATTTTAATTATTATTTACTTTTTTTTATTATATAAACACCAATGAAATACTAAGTGAGCTTTCACGGTAAAACATGATATCTTCACACGTGAAGATAACGTGTTATTTTCACACGTGAAAAGATCGTTGTTGCTATGGTTACATAAGAAAATCGCGCTTTTCGTGAAATGATTTAGTATTTCATTGGTGTTTATATAATAAATAGAATATTACATGGCCGCTTGGAGATACGAAATTTCTCTTCTCGCGTTGAAAAATATTTCCTGAGTAAATGCAGCGAACTCGTGAAGTATAAGTTTCAACACTCAAAGAGAAATTTCGTATCTCCGCTCGGCCATATAATATCCTCTATTTATTATACAGAAACCAAATGTAATCAAAATAACTCACATGAAATCTTTGATTGGTTTTTGAGGAGAGAGAAAAACCGGGATACCTAGAGAAGAACCACTCAGAGCAGAGCTGAGAACCAACAAACTCACCCCACGAATCAATCACACTGCAGCTGCAAATTGAACCTGGGCTACATTGGTGGGAGGTGAAAGCCCTCTCCACTATGCCAGCTCTGCTGCCTTCTCTATTTTCGAATTCCCCATAATACACTTCCCCTACCCCCCCCCCCTCCCCCAAATATTGCATCCAATTAACTGTTGTTTTCAAGTGCTCTTGGGAACATGCAGTGTTTCCAAGAGCATTTGAATGGTTTATGCAAAATTTGAGAGGCAAACAGAGTGTGTTATGGGGATTTCGAGAATAGAGACTGGGCAAAACAACATGCATGTTAGTTTATTCCTCTCAGCAATGCTTTTAACAGTACGTCACGTAATACACCAAACAATAATATTCAATCTAACAGACACAATGAGATAAAGATAAATATTTATGGCCTGCAGTATCAAAAAGAACCAAACAAACTCACCCCACGTATCAATCACACTAAGCTGCAAATTGAGCCTGGGCTACATTGGTGGGAGGTGAAAGCCAAACTGGTATGCTCAATATTGTGGAGCACATCTACCAGAATCTTACTGCAAAGAATCAAGCATTTTATACACATTGGCTGAGATCTCTTTTTTGATCATATTTGATCTCATTACTTGGCCAATTTGCATATCTTTACATGTAAAACTCGAATATCTCTAGAACAAAAAAAGATATTTGAAAATAGTAAACAGCATTCTTCTTCTTGCACAGACTATATCTTTGTCTTAAAATTGCTTAAGTAGGAAATATGAGAATTTCGACATAGTCGCGCTTTTCAATTAAAAAAGGAAGAAGCTATTTTTCCAAAGAGATTACAAACGGTAATGCACTAGTCATTTGTTTCCCCCACACCCCGACCCCCGGGGATAGTGGGGACATATGGGGAAATTACTAGGGCAATTACGCGAGATTACGCCATAATTACGCCTCTAGGGGGTAGGGAAATTACAAGATTTTCGTTCCTCTGCCCTACCCCTCAGGGGACATACAGGGGGAAATATCGGGGAATTCTTACCTAAGAGGACTGGGACTGAAAAGAAACGAAGAGCAATGGTAATGAGTATTTTCACACGTGCAAAAATGTTTTTTTTTGGTCGCTTATTCCTGTCTTGTTTCTATCCAGTTCTTTTTTTTTTTTTTCGTTCCTTATATAGTTCATGTGGCACACACAAATGACAAGAACTGTATATTGTGGTAATCTCCCTAACATTTCCTTGATGACTCAGAATCTTTTAGGAACAGAGGGGTGGGGGAATTACGTGTGTTTGTCCGCTCTAGTCCCCAGTGGAAATACACCTACTTTACAACCATTCAAATGTAATTTCCCTACCCATCCCCGGGGGTCAAGGGGTGGGGGAAACAAATGACTAGTGCATAACCTTCAGCCTTCTAGTTATTCGTTTCAAAAAAGATTTGAAGTGAAACTTGCCTTTAGGCTAATAGTTTACTCTGTGTTTCAGTGTCATGATCCGCCACTCATCCCTCCATTTCCCCTCCAACATTCGTTCCCATTTGATATTTCAAACAATCATAGAACTGCTACCTGTCTCTTCTGATTTAACCGCCCGCTTTGGTCACGCAAGCGAGCCGAGGGTAGAATGGTGATTAGCAAAGATATGGCTTGCGTGACCAAAGCGGGCAAGGAAATATTATAACAATAGGATATATAAATGATATATCAGACGGAAAGCAGTGTAAAATTATTCAGCATTATTTAGCAAATAATGACCCAAGATATCAATATACGTTTGGCTCGACCGAGCGACTACGACAAAATTCTGAAATTGTCAGAAGGAATTTACGAAGGATACGATTATCTGCCAGCGACGTACCACACATGGATGGCAATGAAGAATTTGCATGTAATGCTTGCTTTCTCCGGTGACAAACTTGTAAGTCTGGTCGCTGGTTCTGTTATTGACGACGGAAAGACACTTGTAA
>NC_090882.1:13817847-13822847 GCF_036669935.1 Montipora foliosa | reverse complement strand
CAGCAATAAAAAGGGAGAACACCGAATTCGTTTTTGAGATATGAGCAACTAAATCCAGAATATAGGGTGTTGCTCGGCTTTCCTGTTGCCAAGGTAACTATTACATCACAAAAATGATCACATCTTGTTTGGAAATAATCGATGTTTCATAACATTGCTGTTACGTGATACAGTGTTGTAGCGTTATTCGACCTAAACAGCGAGTCTTTTAATACGACAAGGGTGTGGTAGTTCCTCAAAAACGGCACTAAATTTAGGGGAAAAAATGAAAATTTATCCTCAAAAGCTGACTTTCTTCATGAAACCTCAGATCAGGCTATTTCACGTTGTTGTTTTGCTGACGACAGCAAAAAAATGGACAAAAGTGAAAAACGCACGTGCAGGGCGTGCAAAGCTATTGTTTTTGCTCGCTAATTTTTCAAATTTGTGACGTTTTTGTTGCCTTCGCCTTCCCTAATAGGTACCTTCAGATTCCAGGACGAGAAGGACTACGAGTGCGAGATCTTCTCATAGAACAACAGTGCACGCACGCAAACCAGTGTCATTTTGGCGGGATAAACGTCATTTTAGTGCGAGATTTTGCAAACATACCGTCGTGTCAAAACAAGTCACCAGCACGGTAGCAGTTTTGGCATTTTTCGATCAGCAAAAAGGCTCAGTTACCAGCAAGAAGAATAACTGAGCAACCTATAATGCTAACAAAGAGTAAGATTAATCGTACGGGTTATAAATTTTTTAAGTATTTTTGCTAAAAACGGGCAATCGAAACTTGCTGTCGTTCTCGTCTTCGTCCTAGAATCTAAAGGTCCCTAATGTCTATCACAGTGGAGACTGCGAAAGTTGTCTTTGACGATGATTACATAAAGGAAAAAATCCAAAATTGACCGCACCTCAAAGCCGACAAGAAACTCACCTCTCCCTGCTCAAGGTAGATTGAAGCAAGTCTAAGATAGATAGCATGCATGTCTGAAGCTTCGGTTGTGTACTCCAGCGTCCTTTCATAGCAGTCCCGGGCCTCCTCTGTTCTGCTGGTCAGGTAGTAAAGATGTCCCATCAAACCCCACGCATCGGGATTCTGAAAAACAAAGTCAAACGGTTCCGGTGAGTTGTGGAACATTTTGAATGGAATCAAAGATTATTTCAGCCAAATGCCAAAATTCTTTGGGACGATAACCAAGAGCTTTTCGTCGAAACTAAAAAGAAATAAAGCAAAGATCCTGTGTGGCTGCGCTGGTAGCTTGAGAAACACTATTATTTCATTCATCATTATTCATTTAATTATTTCACTAGCTCGTAGCCCAATCCATTCAATGAATACCTGGACTTAAGTCCACTATCTCCAAACACAATAGACACCTTTAATATACGTGACTAGTGGTCATGTCTTTTTAACATAAAGAAAATAAGTAATAGCAATAGGCCTGAGTGGAGTACAATTCAGGGAGTAATCGGTCGAGTTAATGCCTACGATGGCCCAGGAGAGTCACAGTCCAGTTTAAATTTTTCACAGTCCAGATTTAATTTTATTCACAGTCCAGTTTAATTTTGGGAGTCGTCACCAGTTCTCTCACAGGTCATTGTTTTATTTTTGATACCAATACAGAAAGTAAGCTAAACATTCATAAAAGCTAACTTAGGCCTAATTAGGCCTAAAAAAAAAAAGCTTTTAGGTCGAAAGTTAGCTTTAATGAATGTTTAGGATACTTTCTGTAGTGGTAAAACAACGACCTGAGATCTGTGACTTGTGAGAGAACTGGCGACGACTCACAAAATTAAAACTGGACTGTGACCCTCCTGGACCATCGTAAATGCCAGACGATTTTACTCGTCAACAGGATGGGGGGGGGGGGGGGGGGCGAGGGGAAAGCGGTTCTGGGGTCAATGGGTAAAGTCAAATGTCGGTTTTGACGTGACAGGAGAATCAGAGTACCCGTAGAAAAATTCTCGGAACAGGGTAGGGACATACATATGACGTTGAGGCCAAGAATCGAACTCTAATCACATTGGGGGACGGCGAGTACTCTCACCACAGCGTGAATCCTACTTCTCGAACTTCGTTTAAAAAACTGGTCTATGTTGCTTAACCAAAAGAATGGATGACAGAAAGAGCTCATCAAGAGAAGAATCTATCCCCAATACTTGGCCGAGGAGTCAACCCTTTTCCGAATGGATTTATAGGCTGATTTAGCAACAGAACGGGAACGTCAGTGGCGACGTCGCGCGCAGCAAAACTACCAATGAGAATTTAGAATAGAGAAGAAAAGAGTGGAGTCTACTCTATTCTGAATTCTCATTGGTGTTTTTTCTGCGGGCGCCGTCGCCACTGACGTTCCCGTTCTGTTGCTAAATCAGCCTTATATATAGAACGCCCTCTTGGGAGATTCACCACGACCACTGTTGCAAAAGTCAATTTCCCTTGGGAGATTCAGCAAGTCCACTGTTGCAAAAGTCAATCTCCCTTGGCAGATTCAGCACGCCCACTATTCCAAAAGTCAATCTCCCTTGGGAGATTCATTACGCCCACCGTTGCAAAAGTCAATCCCCCTTGGTAGATTCACCACGCCCACCGTTGCAAAAGTCAATCTCCCTTGGTAGATTCGGCACTCCCACTGTTGTAAAAGCCAGTAATATGATACTTTTCGCGGAAACACTCTGTTCCTGAAAATAAATTTACTCGGGAAAGGGTTGATTCAAGGAATTAGTGGAGATAGAAGGATCCCCTTGATGAGTTCCTGATGAGAAAAGACAAATGAAGTCTGTTAGCATGTGCTTACATCGTGTTTTACAACGATGGCTTGCTTAAGATTCTGCTTTGCCTCTATGAAGCTCGTCTGTTGAATCTTCAGTCTTCCCAAGAGGACATAGTAGTCGGCCCCTGGATCCCCATTACAGGCAACCAGCTCGTGTGCTAAAGCTGCATCAGTTAGCTAAAGAATAGATCAAATATTTATTTAAAAAATTGCTGGTAGCAATGTTTAAACTTTTACTAATAAAAAACGTCGCGTTGAAAACATATTAAATGAAGCGCTGCTATTATTATACCTGGAAAGCGTTTACTTCCAAGAGGAAGTTGGCCGTCTGTAAGAAAATACTGGAATTTGGCTGGATCACCGCTGACCTTTCCTTCGGGGGAATCGGGTGTTCATTCTCTTGAATCGGTGACTGACGGTGAGTGCTAGGGCTTGGCACACGTGACCCCTGCTTGGCGGAAGCCTGGGGCAGAGGTTTGGAGAGGGGCTTTCCCAAAGGTGTTGCTGAGCTAATCACGACTGAGGGAGGGTGGGTGCCCCCCGGCGCAATTTCCTCACGTCTTTTAACCTCAGCTAATGAAGTAAAAAGAGAATTAACGAAAACCAACTACACAAAAAGCACCATGTGTTTGTGTTATCAGTATTTTCAAATTACATTAGTAAGGGACCTTACGTTTTGCAGGGACGACGGCGACAAGATCAACTGATAAGTTGGTATCAATCTATCATATTTGTTAACTAATAGAGAATGGCATCAACCAACGTGAAAATCAAATGTAATTGAGAAATAAGTCATACTTTGAAGAGGTGTTTTCGTTGACGTTCTGTTGCCGTTGCTTAAACTCTCTGTTGTCTTTTGAACTCCATTTGAATATTTTATAAAAGTCAAATATGCCCCCCTTTCACTTACTCTGAAGGTAAGGTGATTTTGAGGACTCTGATGTGCCAGCCCCAGGGGCACCTTCAATAGATGGGTCCTCGCCACCAGACTCCGTAACAGCACCGTCAGCCTCGGCTGGGATATCAGCTGATTCCGCGAGCTTAAGTGAGGGCGGCGTTGCCACGTTTAAACGGTTGGCTTCCAGGAACGCACGCTCAGCTCCGATATCGTTCTGAATGCTGTCGTAATATAGTCCTGAAATGGTATACGTTTGATTTAACTTTATTGAACAAATGCCTTCCTGAGGGGGAGGGGCAAGGTTGGCGCAGCGCTGAGAGCACTCCCCTTCTCCTCTCCCTTGACGACTTAATTTACCGTAGAATTCAGAAAGTAACGGGAGCCAGGCTTAAGGGGCCGCTACTTTCGGATAGTTAAAAAAACGTTTGTAATTCGGTAGCCGTCTCACGCAAAAAGGACACGTAACTTGAGATAAAAAGTTATTTATATTTAGTTGTTTAAATGAACTGATGGTTACGCAACCAAGCAAAAACAAGCTGTAACAATTTTAAATCTGAATACGTTTCTAGCCTAACAGCGTGCAACGGAGACGGGTTTTGACATGTATTTTTCGTTCGAGTTTCGTACAGATACTCGCAGGCGTAAATGACTTAATTCAGTAGTAACTGCGTTCGTAATACGTATATCGTAGTATGTAAGGTTGTGTTCGTAAATTTTTCAATAAGAGTCAGTTACCTTAAAAATAAACGAAGGATCCAAAAGGTTTCTGGCTTTGCTTAGTCCACTTTGTTCCATCCGCATTACGCACTACGCATTACGTTTATAAATAATTATAATTATTCGTTTTTAGTTCAGGAAAAATGAGACAATATTTTCCGTATACCTTACGGTACCGTATTAGAGTTTTTCCCACGTTCCAGTTGCTGTATTCCAGAAGACAATTGTTTGATATTTCGCTGTAGTTTTGCTAATCAATCGATCCTCAAGTACGGTGTTACATTAAAGACAATACAATGTAGATTTTATTGTCTTAAGGGCCCACAGACGGATTTTTCGCGCGTTGCTAAGGAAGTGAAATGTTACTTCCAGTAACTGACGTCATCATATCATGAGCTGACAAGAAAACCCACTCACAAGCAAAAGTCACCGCACAAACTGTTGTTTCCATCGAAGGTTTTTCCTTGCCCTTCCTCGCGATCATTCTCAGATCAACTGCGCATGCGTAAACGAACGGACTTCCGGTTTGAGAAAAAGGCTAAATTTCCGGCGGTTTTAAATTGAATTAATTTTTTTTTTACATGGCACGTTTCACCCCCAAATACAGAATATAGCTAAGCATTGATTTTTTAAAA
>NC_090882.1:13810347-13812847 GCF_036669935.1 Montipora foliosa | reverse complement strand
AAATTCTTAAATTGTCAGAAGGAATTTACGAAGGATACGATTATCTGCCAGCGACGTACCACACATGGATGACGATGAATAATTTGCATGTAATGCTTGCTTTCTCCGGTGACAAACTCGTAAGTCTGGTCGCTGGTTCTGTTATTGACGACGGTAAGACACTTGTAACTCGAGCAGGACGAACTTTACCAGAGTTACGAGGCCAAGGAATCAATAAATTGCTCTCACAAGCTTTAATCGATTTCGTGCGGAAGCAAAATCCTGTGCACGACAGAGTACGATTTACAAGCGTCGTTTGCCGGAGTTTGCTTTACGCCGATCTCAAGAATATGAAAGCATTCTTCTTTTGGAGAAAGTTCTTTTAAGCTGCTTTGTCGCCACTTCGAATCAACGATCGCAGCAAATTGTCGACATCGATTCGGTGGAAATTCAGTCATGCAAAAAGGACTACATTTGCGATGTGATCTTTCGACGGGAAAGCGAGAATTTGTTCCCCGGCAATGTGATCATCGCGGATTGGTTTCCATTTGAACCTCTTAGATCAAATATTGATTACTTGATGCAGGAAAACGGTTTAATACACTTTGCAGTCGAGAAATCTGCCGACGGATTTTCTCCGAAATCTTTCAGTATTGGTGTACTGTCTCAACGCGTGAAGTTACCCCACTTGAATGTTACTATTTATAGCAACGACCCATTGTTATATCAAGCTCACCTTGTCCACCATTTCAAGCGCTCTTGTGAGGACATTGAAGGTGAATTCTTGTTCGCTTGTTGTCAGGACCAAAGATTTATAGACAGTGGGCGAATGTTGTTAAATAAACTTGTGAATATCAAATCAAATGAAAGCGTAGACATAAAGACGCTTTTCCTTTACGAAGCAAGGCCAAGAACCGTTTCGAGCCACATTTAAAGTTGTCAACTGGTCACGAATAGGAGGAACTGGAAATCATGAAAAAGTGCTTCAGATGTGTGCGTTTTTATTTAGTTATTAATATAAGTAGATATATATAATTTGCACTGAATTTCTCTTGCCAGGAGAGGGGGTCTATCAAGAAGCACTTAACAAAAGTGGCTACGTACCACTATAATCTGTCTTTCACGCCGAGCCAGGAACCCCGTCCGCAAAACTCTAGACGAAGAAATATTCTGTGGTTTAACCCGCCGTATAGCAAGAGCGCGGCAACAAACGTCGGGAAATGCTTCCTTTCACTTATCGATAAGCATTTCCCTAAATCTAACCCCCTTCATAAAATGTTTAACCGTAACACACTAAAATTAAGTTACAGCTGCATGGGTAACATCGAAAAAATAATATCTAATCATAACAAAGCTGAACTCAACAAATCGACGCGCACCAATAATGAAAAGAAAAACTGTAATTGCCGGAAACCCAACTCGTGCCCTATGGATGGAAACTGCAACGCGGAAAATGTCATCTACCAGGCTGAAGTCACCACTAACACCACGAAGGAAACCTACATCGGACTTTGTGACACTGCTTTTAAATTAAGATACAGACACCATACATGTTCATTTCGTAATGAGCGGTACAAACATGCTACCGAGCTTAGTAAGTACATATGGAGCTTAAAAGATTGGAACATTGCATATGACATTAGATGGCGGAAAGTGAAACAAGCTAGGTCTTATTCGAATGTAACTAAGAGATGCAACTTGTGTCTTTGGGAGAAATTTTTCATATTGCGCAGGCCAGAAATGTCAACTCTCAACAGGAGAAATGAGCTTGTATCGCGTTGTAGACATGCTAGGAAATTTCTCTTGAAAAATGTTTTCACTTAGTTAATGATGAAGATCCCGTGTGACACGTCACGTAACAAACTTAGCATCTATTGTGTATTGTTCTGTATTTTCAAATATCTTTGATTGTAACCGTTTTTTTTGGCAGTTGCCTGAAGATTGCTCCGTATGGAGCATGAAACTCAGAGTAGCGATTAAATGACCAAATAACCTCACTCTTGCATTACCAATTAATTATTGCTCTAGTTCAACTATTGAGCACTTTTGAGTTTATGAGGACTTCTACCCATTTTTTGGTTATATATATATGTATTAGTACTAATACATATATATATTATATATATATATATATATATATATATATATATATATATATATATATATATATATATAGAGAAAGTGAACTAGTTTTCGTTCATATATTCGATCTACAGATCTGTTTCGTGGGAGTGTATCCCACTCGTCAGGACCTAGATGACAATGTTAATTCGTAGGTTTTTATATACCATTCCCTTGAAATTACAATAATTAGGTGTTTTTTAGTAAAAATTAATAATTAGGTGTTTTTTAGTAAAAATTTGTTTGCATGCCTACAAGTGTTCGCAAGTTCTGTTCTTTTGTTGAGCGTGGCAAGCTCTTGTTTACATATAATGTAGAACTTCTCTAGCGTGCACAATTTGCATCTTTTGGTTGCATTAGAGTATGCCTGTGCCTTATCAAGAATTTTCCATCTGATCGT
>NC_090882.1:13800347-13807847 GCF_036669935.1 Montipora foliosa | reverse complement strand
AGGAGAAATACATTGGCCCTTATCCCCACAAACTTTATAGTTTATAAGGGAGGGCGAAAATGAAGAGTGAGATAGGGCGTGTGAGGCTCGCGTGCAAAGCGTGGGAGAATTCGTGTCATAAAAACCGACTGTTTTGCAGTCTACCAATTGTTGTAAACTTGCCATAAAGGAGAAGCTACTTCTCTCATATGGCAATAATGAAACGCCTCACAGGCTTATGTAAAGTTTGTATGAATGATTCTCTCAACTTTGTCTCAGTGAACTCTGAAAAAATCATCAAATTTTCCTGTAGTCAGCACCAGCATTGGGCAGCAGAGTCCACTTTGGCCATCCTACAATCAAGTCCTTAGTATTTGCTTTGTAGATACCCTATTCAGACCATAAAAAAAATTCAAAAAGGATAAAGTAAATGTTAAATCACAGATGCAATATTACAACCAACTTTTTTTGTTTTTGTTTACAGCATTTTAACGTGGTAAGCTAATAAGGCAGCGTTTGTTTACAATCTTTGCATCACGGGCCTCAATCATACGACGGCCATCTTGAGTCCCAAGTTATTGGATTGAAAACTTTTTTTTTGCCCCACTGAAACGCGTTCCCAAACATTTCAACTCAAAGCTCGGGGTACGAATTCTATTGTCTATGGCCAATATGGCTGCCACGCGAATAAGTCCCATTAGCTTTTCTAATCTGATCTATCAGCCAACAAAATATTATTAAAGTACAGTGCCTAATCAAATATAAGGACTTTAAGGACTACTGCTTAGAAAAGTTTAATCCTTTCACTGCCATGATCTAAAAGTTCTCCTAACTGGTGCCATAGATTCAATTAGTTGCTAGTCATGAGAATTTGGTGTTATATCAAAATATCCCTTAACTGATAATAATCTTTATTTGCAATACTTGTTTAACAGACAGTGTTTTAAATTGTGAGGAGAATTTCCATATTGATCACTCTTGGGAGTCAAAGGGTAAAGTTAGCCATTTGTAAAACAAAAAAAAAAAAAGGAAAAAAAAAAAAACAGGAGCAACACCAGTGCAATAATACTTACAATTATAATTAAACAGTATGCATTAAAAAAAACACTCAAGCTTTTTTTTAAAGTTAATAATTTATGTTAATTGCCTCACAAGTTCAACAAGATGCCCCTTTTTCAATAATAAATTCTACTATTCTTGCTTTTTTGCATGACGGTGTCCTTCAATCGAGACATTATTATCAACAGTTGGATGTTTACATTTAAGAGCATTCCCTGTTCTCGAACTGCAAAACTGTACAATGGAAAACATATCTTCAAGCCAACATAGGATTTCCAAAGCCAACTCTTTGCTGCGTTTGATGGATTTCGGTAAGGAGTTTTTCGTCTTGTAAGTTTAACTGTTGAGAAATATTAGATTTGGCTGTCAAAGAGAAACGTACCGACAACAACAACAACAACAACAACAACAAAAAAAACAGGTATGCATTCTATTGGACCAAAAATTTCGAAAAACCGGGTTAGGAATCCGGAAAAGGTTTTCGCAGATTTGGATGTACCTCATGGAGTGGTCCTGAAGTTCCAGAATTTTAGAACAACCAGAAAATCCGTTTCCATGGGTTCATCCCTCTTCGCGCGCAATTGCTGTTTACATTTTAGGGGTAATGCTCGTTGATGCGATTGCTTTCGAGCTACCAAAAAGTAGATGCTGTCCCATTTGTCACATGAAATTATCGAAGTTCTTAAATGAAACTTCTGCTCGAATAGAAAGCGCCCCAGACTTCTGAATAGCTCCTAAACCCCCGCGCAAACGGACGCAACAACTCCCAACGTTAGAGTGGTTTTCAATTGAGAGTCGAAAGTAATTAGATAATTACTTTGGTTTATGATTACTTCACTCAGTGATTGGTTCAACGTTTTCGCGCCACTTTTTCAACCAATCAGAGGTGAAACCAAAACCAATCGTGGTTCGCACGTGCACATTTTCCCGAGCTTTGTGTCGGCTACGTGTAATTACTTCGAGTTTTGATTGGTTTTACTGGATTGTCTCCGTCCTTTTTGATTGGCCAAAGTAATTACTTTGGTTTTGGTTTTACGACCGCTCTAACATTGTTGGGAGTTATTGGTTCTGCCGATATTGGGCGGCGTTGGTGGTTGTGTGCCAGCAGGCGCAACAACCCCCAACAATGTAAGGACGTGCATTTTGGAAAAATGGGACAGATACGATTTATAACACTTTGCAATTACCGCACCTCGCTTTCATTAAAAAAAGAAAGGAAAGGAAAGGAAATTCTAGCGTTGGAGCACTAAGAGAACCAACAAGAGAACCAGCAAACTCGACCCACATATGACGCCGAGTCTGGGAATCGAACCCGGGCCACATTGGTGTATCACATCAGTGGGCCACATCAGTGCTCTCACCACTGCGCCATCCCTGCACATTTTGAGCCCCCCAACAAAAATCAATATTAAAACCAAGTCTGCCTCGTTTGCCAGAGTTTTCCTGCGCTTTCACAAGGCAAATACAGTTTAGGTTAGAGTGGCAGGTGGAGAACCAGGCGACACTGCGATGTGTTGCAGTGCGACGCGCCTTACTGTGGCCACCCAACAAACTTTCACATTTGAAAACTACGTGTAAGTTTGTCAACTCAAACAACCCATTAAACGTGCGAACTTTGCAAGGAGGAGTGATTCAATCAAATTCGCTCACCCTGATTGGCGTATAAGTTGTTAGGTGGCCACGGTAAGGTGCGTCGCACTCTAATAGAGACCACTTTCACAAATGGCGACCATTTTTGCATTCTTTTGTATTTATGTTAAGATCTACATTTCTTGCATAATCTTAAACCGGGGCAAAAATACCTTTAATTAGTAGCCAGCGTCCTTAAGCTCTCTAATGGTTGTTTAATCCCCTCCACAAAGGTAGAAATTACCAATGGATAAACACGAAAAAAATTCCCTCGCTTACTTTCTTTGCCCAAACCGTGAAACTTACATTCTAGCTCAATAAGGATTTCTGAAAAGAGGCAACCACATAGCGCAGTTTTTGATTTGCTACCTACCTTGAGTGCATACTTGTAGGACTGCTCAGCTTCAAGTTGTCGACCAGTCTGAATGAGGGAAAGAGTAAAGGACTTGAGCACAACGTTTCAGTGACATAAAGCATGTAGTTGTCCCAAACTATTTTTCAATCTTACCTCCAAGCAGACTAAAGACAAGTAGGACCACACCTCAGCGTCTTTGTTGTTCAGTATGTTTGCCTCGGATAGCGCGTCCTCAGCCTCAGCCAAGTCTCCTAGCTACAATTAAAATAAAATCCTGCTCATCATCATCATAAAAACAACAACAACAACAATAATGGTGATGATGATGATGACGATGATGATAATAATAATAATAATAATAATGATAATAATAATAATAATAATAATAATAATAATAATAATAATAATAATAATAATAATAATGGCAGCCAAGAAATTATTCTTTTGTCTTTAAGCGAGCCTCGTTAGCACGGACAAAATTCAAAAGAACTTTGCTCCAAAGCGACGCTCCTGAGAATGATTAACACAAAGACAAAAGAATACTTTATTGGCGAGATTTATGAATACGGTCTATAATCATGATAATGATAATAATTATTATAATATCTGGTGAAAAGGAGAATTAGAAAGTTGAAAAGGGAAAAGGACAATAAGAAAGTTGAAAAATTCCAGGAGCTTAAGAGAGAAATTGCAAGGATTCTGAACATAAGAACTGTACAGACGATACCATGTATTTTTCGTTGAAAATATGCCGCAAAGCTTTAGTAAAGTAAAGTAGAAGTAGATGGTAAATGAAAGTCGAAATCGAAACTCAAGCAGTTGCTAGCAAGCCTGGCAAAATCCACGATGACTTACCCTGTAACAAGAAATGCCCACACCAAGCCACGACACACAAGAGGGCGATCGAATACAAGCCTTAAGGAATGTTGCTTTTGCTTTTTCGAACTAATAGGAAAAAACAGCACAAGCTGAATCAATATTGAGTAAACCGAAGGAAGACTACAATACTACACCAAATATATTGGGACACCCCGTAAATTTCCGTGAAATTATCTAAAACAAACGATACTGCAGGTGAAAATTGACTTAAAGATAGTGCAAAGTTCTATTTTGATTTGAGGCAACGTTTTCGTCGACATAGCCATCGCAGATCTTACATGAAATGTTCCTAACAGGGAACTTAAGCAACGACAACGGCGACTGCATCGAGAATGCGAGAACGTCACAAATTAGCTTATTTAGTGAGCAACAACAATAGCTGTACACGCCCTGCACATGCGTTTTTCACTTGCGCCTATTTCTTTGCCGTCGTCAGCAAAACAACAACGCGAAATAACCAAATTTGGCATTTTATGAAGAACGTCAGCACTTGAGAATAAATTTCGTTTTCTTCCCTTAATTAAGCGCCGTTCCGACCAACGTCATTTTTGAGGAACTACCACACCCTTGTCCTATTAAAAAGGTTGAACTTGTCACGAAGTGACTGCAATAACGCGAATTTACATTGTGAGACTGAACGTTCTCCTAAGGTTGCCATCGCCGTCGTCGTTGCTCAAGGAGGCTCTAACCAGTTTCAACGCTTCCAAGTGACGCTCTTATTAGAAGGATCTGCACCATATCGTTGTATCATGTATTGGTACCAAATGAAACACGAATTATTGCTGAACAAGATACAGTGATTATTCTGACGTAATATGTCACCGTGGCAACGGGCAATGCCTGTAAAAACACCCATTATTTTGTCTTTAGGTGCTTATATCTCAAAAACGAACTCGGTAACCCCCATTTTTCATTTCTGCAGAGTAATCAGAAGGGCAAGATGAAACCATCGGCAAAGTTTAACAAAATTCTGTCTGGTGGATTTAGAGCCTCCTTAATTTTGTGATTTTTTAAAGGTAGTTCTGAATCCGCTAGACAGATTTTTTTTTAAACTTTGCTGAAAGTTTCATTGTGGCTCTTCAGCAATAGAAAGGGGGAACACCGAGTTCGTTTTTGAGATATGAGCAACTAAATCCAGAATATAGGGTGTTTTTGCTCGGCTTTCCTGTTGCCAAGGTAACTATTACATCACAAAAATGATCACATCTTGTTTGGAAATAATCGATGTTTCATAACATTGCTGTTACGTGATACAATGTTGTAGCGTTATTCGACCTAAACAGCGAGTCTTTTAATACGACAAGGGTGTGGTAGTTCCTCAAAAAACGGCATTAAATTTAGGGGAAAAAATGAAAATTTATCCTCAAAAGCTGACGTTCTTCATGAAACCTCAGATCAGGCTATTTCACGTTGTTGTTTAGCTGACGACGGCAAAAAAATGGACAAAAGTGAAAAACGCACGTGCAGGGCGTGCAAAGCTATTGATTTTGCTCGCAAATTTTTCAAATTTGTGACGTTTTTGTTGCCTTCGCCTTCCCTAATAGGTACCTTCAGATTCCAGGACGAGAAGGACTACGAGTGCGAGATCTTCTCATAGAACAACAGTGCACGCACGCAAACCAGTGCCTTTTGGGCGGGATAAACGTCATTTTAGTGCGAGGTTTTGCAAACATACCGTCGTGTCAAAACAAGTCACCAGCACGATAGCAGTTTTGGCATTTTTCGATCAGCAAAAAGGCTCAGTTACCAGCAATAAGAATAACTGAGCAACCTATAATGCTAACAAAGAGTAAGATTAATCGTACGGGTTATAAATTTTCTAAGTATTTTTGCTAAAAACGGGCAATCGAAACTTGTGGTCGTTCTCGTCCTCGTCCTAGAATCTAAAGGTCCCTAATGTCTATCACAGTGGAGACTGCGAAAGTTGTCTTTGACGATGATTACATAAAGGAAAAAATCCAAAATTGACCGCACCTCAAAGCCGACAAGAAACTCACCTCTCCCTGCTCAAGGTAGATTGAAGCAAGTCTAAGATAGATAGCATGCATGTCTGAAGCTTCGGTTGTGTACTCCAGCGTCCTTTCATAGCAGTCCCGGGCCTCCTCTGTTCTGCTGGTCAGGTAGTAAAGATGTCCCATCAAACCCCACGCATCGGGATTCTGAAAAACAAAGTCAGACGGTTCCGGTGAGTTGTGGAACATTTTGAATGGAATCAAAGATTATTTCAGCCAAATGCCAAAATTCTTTGGGACGATGACTAAGAGCTTTTCGTCGAAACTAAAAAGAAATAAAGCAAAGATCCTGTGTGGCTGCGCTGGTAGCTTGAGAAACACTATTATTTCATTTCATCATTATTCATTTAATTATTTCGCCAGATCGTAGCCCAATCCATTCAATGAATACCTGGACTTAAGTCCACTATCTCCAAACACAATAGACACCTTTAATATACGTGACTAGTGGTCATGTCTTTTTAACATAAAGAAAATAAGTAATAGCAATAGGCCTGAGTGGAGTACAATTCAGGGAGTAATCGGTCGAGTTAATGCCTACGATGGCCCAGGAGAGTCACAGTCCAGTTTAAATTTTTCACAGTCCAGATTTAATTTTATTCACAGTCCAGTTTTAATTTTGTGAGTCGTCACCAGTTCTCTCACAGGTCGCAGGTCACTGTTTTATTTTTGATACCAATACAGAAAGTATCCTAAACATTCATAAAAGCTAACCTTAAGCCTAATTTGGCCTAAAAAAAAAAGCTTTTAGGTCGAAAGTTAGCTTTAATGAATGTTTAGGATACTTTCTGTAGTGGTAAAACAACGACCTGTGATCTGTGACTTGTGAGAGAACTGGTGACGACTCACAAAATTAAAACTGGACTGTGACCCTCCTGGGCCATCGTAAATGCCAGACGATTTTACTCGTCAACAGGATGGGGGGAGGGGGGAGGGGAGGGGGGGGCGGTTCTGGGGTCAATGGGTTAAGTCAAATGTCGGTTTTGACGTGACAGGAGAATCAGAGTACCCGTAGAAAAATTCTTGGAACAGGGTAGGGACCTACATATGACGCTGAGGCCGACAATCGAACTCTAATCACATTGGGGGACGGCGAGTACTCTCACCACAGCGTGAATCCTACTTCTCGAACTTCGTTTAAAAAAGTGGTCTATGTTGCTTAACCAAAAGAATGGACGACAGAAAGAGCTCATCAAGAGAAGCCTCTATCCCCAATACTTGGCCGAGGAGTCAACCCTTTCCCGAATGGATTTATATATAGAACGCCCCCTTGGGAGATTCAGCAAGTCCACTGTTGCAAAAGTCAATCTCCCTTGGGAGATTCACCACGTCCACTATTTCAAAAGTTAATCTCCCTTGGGAGATTCACTACGCCCACCGTTGCAAAAGCCAATCTCCCTTGGTGGATTCGGCACGCCCACTGTTGTAAAAGCCAATAATATGATACTTTTCGCGGAAACACTCTGTTCCTGAAAATAAATTTACTCGGGAAAGGGTTGATTCAAGGAATTAGTGGAGATAGAAGGATCCCCTTGATGAGTTCCTGATGAGAAAAGACAAATGAAGTCTGTTAGCATGTGCTTACAT
>NC_090882.1:13780347-13787847 GCF_036669935.1 Montipora foliosa | reverse complement strand
ACTGTTCTGAGAATCAAAGAGAAAATTCCTCACATTACCAAATATGTTGGACGGGAGCAGGGATTGCACAGTGGTGAGAGCACTCGTACCTTCCACCAACAGGTAGACAGACAGACAAGTAGGTAGGTCTGTAGGTAGGTTGGTAGGTTGGTAAGTAGGTAGGTAGGTAGGTAGGTAGGTAGTAGGTAGTTAGGGCAGTAGTTAGGTAGGTAAGTAGGTAGGTAGGTAAGTAGGTAGGTGGGTTGATAGGAAGGTAAGTAGTTAGGTCGGTAGGTCGGTAGGTATGTAGGTAAGTAGGTAAGTGGGTAGGTAGGTAGGTAGGTAGGTAGGTGGGTAGGTAGGTAAGTAAGTAGGTAGGTAGGTAAGTAGGTAGGTGGGTAAGTATGTAGGTAGGTAGGTAAATAAGTAGGTAGGTTGATAGGAAGGTAAGTAGTTAGGTAGTTAGGTAGGTAGGTGGGTAGGTAGGTAGGTAGGTAGGTAGGTAAGTAGGTAAGTGGGTAGGTAGGTAGGTAGGTAGGTGGGTAGGTAGGCAGGTAAGTAGGTAGGTAGCTAGGTAAGTAGGCAAAGTAGGTAGGTGGGTAGGTAGGTCGGTAGGTAGGCAGGTAGGTAGGTGGGTAGGTAGATAGGTAAATAAGTAGGTAAGTCGGTAGGTGGGTAGGTCGGTAGGTAGGTAAGTAGGTAAGTGGGTAGGTAGGCAGGTAGGTAAGTAGGTAGGTGGGTAGGTAGGTTGGTAGGCAGGTGAGTAAGAAGGCGGGTAGGTAGGTAGGTAAGTACGTAATTATGTAGGTGGGTAGGTAGGTAAGTAAGTAGGTGGGTAGGTAGGTAGGTAAGTAGGTAGGTAGGTAAGTAAGTAAATAGGTAAGTTGGTAGGTGGCTAAGTTGGCTGGTAAGTAGGTAGGTAAGTAGGTAGGTAGGTAAGTAGGTAGGTGGGTAGGGAGGTCGGTAGGTAGGTAGGTAGGTAGGTAGGTAAGTAGGTAGGTAGATTGCACTCCTGGGGTATGGGCTTCTGCTGAAGTTTGATGAAACATTTCAAATTAAACGATTTAAAATGTTAACTGGTTCAGGCAGAATGTAAATGGCAACACGATTTTTGGCTAGAGCAAAATCATCCGTTGAGACAAGCTTAGGCCGCCAGTACCACCACGACATGAATCAACAGGGCCGCAAACAGTAACAAACAACAACAATTTAAAAAAGAGACTCGTGCACTTAAAAGCAGTTTGTGGTTTGTGTTGGTGGTCTATATCTATCTCTCTGATTTCATTTTCCACATTCTTGTGTGGGAGGGTGGGTAGGTGGGCGAGTAAGATCAAATATAGAGCCCAGAGAAAACGTTGTAAACCGTCATGAAACTGTATGTAACATGTGTGGTCGATAAATCAAGTAGTTACCATTACCATTATTATAAAACCCTTTAAATAACTTTATCTCAATGTGTGGCTTCAGTTAACTGACAAGTCGGGGACGTATTCTTATCTTTTTAGTTAAATACCTTTAGCTGTTCCTTAAATGCAAAGTACTTTCCTGAAGTGTTCAGCTCATAAAGAAACTTCTGCCGCCTGCAAATCAGAGAAAAACGAAATGTTCAGTGGCCGTTTTCACTGTGAATAGAAGACGAACAAATCGTCTCAGAAGGAAAAACCGTTTGATGTGAAAAAGGGATGAAGAAAAATTTAGACGACTTTGTATTATGAAATTTGTCCGCCCAGACAAACAAGTCGACTTAAGTCCGTAAGAATGAAGGGGTAGTTTCTAAAGAAACTGTGGTGCTGCGTCGGTGGGGAAGTAGTATACAAAAATTTGGTTTATCAACGGAGTTGATAATGTAAATTGACCACCGTACAGAGATTCTAAAAGCTGACGTTTCGAGCGTTAGCCCTTCGTCAGAGCGAATCGAGGGATTATGGGTTACGTGTAGTTTTTGCATAACCTGTACGTTATGCAATAAATTATACATTGGTGAGACAGGTAGACGACTAGGTGACCGATTCCGCGAACACCTTCGCGATGTTGAGAAGAATGACAAGGATGCATCTAAGCCAGTCGCTCGCCATTTTAATCTGCCTAACCACTCCAAAAAACACATGGCTATCTGCGGCCTTTCCCTACATCTAGGTACGACGGAAAGCCGCAAGAATCTGGAACAAAAATTCATCTTTCAAATCGGCACCCTTAATCCTCACGGTATTAACGAACGCTTTTCATTTAACTAATATATTCCTACTTTTCACGTTGCCATGTTACCACCAATAGCGTAGCTCCTACTCTACTATAAAAACTACACGTAACCCATAATCCCTCGATTCGCTCTGACGAAGGGCTAACGCTCGAAACGTCAGCTTTTAGAATCTCTGTACGGTGGTCAATTTACATTATCAACTCCGTTGATAAACCAAATTTAAGTCCGTAAGTCCGACCTAAATTCATGTTGGACGAACAAATCGACAAATCAACCAAGCGGGGAAATGGAACTAGCGAATTCCTGAACGAGAACGTGTTGGAATTTGCGTCGGACAACACTAGCAGAATTGGTCGTCTTAACTTCACATTAGTCGACCAAACCATAGGACTGTAAACCGTAGGCCCCGTTTTACTACCCTTCCTGTTAATCAACACTGTGGGACGTTAAAGAGAACCCACACACTGTTCTTGAAGAGTAGGGGGAAGACCCCCGGGGGTGGTGGTCTATCTCTTAGAAGTAGTACTATCAGCCCATATAGCTCGGTTTGACGGTTGGAAATGGAGCGTTTTAATTGATGAATTCACATTTTTAATAAGATAAATGGGCTTCTGATTGGCTAATCGATTCAGAAACCGATGCATGTCATTAAAATCACGTGCATCATTAACCATGGATTTATGCAAAATTCGATTACCCAATCAGAAGCCGATTAAAAATTTGAATCCATCAATCAGAAAGCTCCATTTCCAACCGTCAAAACCGAGTCATATGGGCTGATAGTACTACTCTCAAAGAATTGTAAACCGCCGTGAAACTGATGCGATATGTACGGTATATATATAATCATTGCCAATACCATGACAATAATGAAGATGAGGATGACGATGACGTTCATACCTTTGATCCATGGCATCATTTGATTGTGGCAGATTCCCTTTCATCAAATCATCGCCGTACATTTGCCTGTAACATACAGTACACTCGTTATGACGCAGTTGATTTTAAACTTGAACCTCCATTGTATGAATCTGACCACAATTATGTTACATAATATTCTGGTATCGAAACGGTTCAAAATGGTAGGAACTGTTCAAACCCTTGGTATTTTCTACCTCTAGAAATGCTATTTATCATGCTATAACGAAATAAACGGTCGTGATTACTATATCTGTCTACTCTACCCTTTGGTGTTTAAGAAAAAAAGGCTACGCCTAACAACTGACTCTTAGAGGATCCCTCCCATGTTATTTCGGTCTCTCTGTAGAATGCTGGTCTTCACGTCAGGAAACTCCAAAGTTAATGATGTATTTTGCAAACTATATCTTGAAACCAGTGTTCGTTTCAAGTATGGAAATAAATACAATTTGAATAAAGTTAAACGAATTTTCTTTTAAAATTCTACAACACCTTTCGAATGCACAGCCAATATTCAGCATAAACAACTCCTCTTAAAAGACGGTGGCTACTATTGTTATTGCGCAAACGTTCTGCGCATCTCGAGATGCTCGGGTTTCCTATCGGTGATGCTTACCAATACAGTGATATTTTTCCTCGGCTTAAAACTTTCCGGAGAAAGTAGATCTTAGTAAGTACTCTTGGTATCCAAAAAGAAAATTGGGGTAGCCATGCTTCAATTTGAGAAAGAACGCCATCCATTGCTTTGTATTTTAAAGCTTTTTACAAATTCATGACTTATCTTTGAAAAATGAGTGGTTACCCCCAATTTTCTTTTTGGATTTCAATAACACTTGTTAAGATCTACATTTCCTGCATAATCATAAACCGGGGCAAAATTACCTTTGAATTTGTAGGCACCGTCCTTAAGGAACAAATCATCTGATATCTTCTCGGTTAAATTCAAGGAATGTTTGGCACGAGGAGAAGTCAGACAGCATAGCATCGTATAATACCCGATCCTTTGCTTTAAACAACTTTTACACACAAAGTTCGAGACTCTCAATTCAACTAAATTCGTTCTCCAGATAGGAACAACAATACGGAGTGAAGTGCATTTCTCAACACTAAGAAATCTTTCTTGAATCTTCGTAAGCCTGGCACGCACGCGCAAAACGTAAGCAATCTCGACAAACCACAAATTCACAACTCTTTGTGAAAATAAAATGGCGAAAATCAGATAAAATTATAATAATTGGTTTAATTTCACCAAACGTCATTGGCATACTTATGAAATAAAATAACCAACCTGAATTCCTCCAGCAGAGAATTTGCTACTGTGGTCAGCTGAGTGTGAAAATCTTCCACCGCCTGTTTAAACAATGGGGAGACGAAAGATTAAGGGAGCAAAGCACCAGGTGCCACTAGGTGCCCGAAATCAAATGAATGTACAAAAGAATGAATCTAATTGCAGTAATTATCTAGTTTCATTATGTCACATTCAACGAAAAAGTAAACATGTCATGGGCGTTGAGAATTAAACGGTTTTTGCAGGATACAGGAAGATCTTTCCATTTATTTACCCCTCCTGCATGAGATGTTTGCTCTGTTAGGGCCAAGATCTGATTCCGACGACGCCAGTTGGAAGGTTTACTTTTTGGCTACAGTATTCGACTTTAATTCATATTTAGGGAGCGGAGGACTGTTTCCTGCAAAATAACTGAATTAGGTGTCTTGATGTTGTCTTCTCGGGTAAGGACGATAAACCGTAAGCCCAGTCTGAAAATACTTGTTTAAAAACTACGATAAGTGTGAAAAACACAGTATTTGCACGGCATGGGGTAAAAGCTGGGGCCCGTTTCTCGAAAGTCCCGAAAACTTCTCGGGCCTGGAAAGCCATTTGTGAATTTGTCAACCGCTTGTCCAGGAACGCCGATCTTTTAAAATATTTTCAAGGTAACAAAAAGCAAACTAAATGAGAAGTTTGACGACTTAAATCCCCTCCGTTCTTGAGATACAGAGGGAATTGTGACACCCGAAAATGGCCCGTAAAGTTTCGGGACTTTCGAGAAACGGGTACCTGATGCGGTGTGGCCCAGTGGGCCACTGTCATGAGCAGTGTCTGGTATGAAAACTACCGTTAACTATGCCTACTACAAAGAGAATCTAAAATATCAAACAAAATTCAGTAAAAAACGAAAGTACAGTATAAACATGAACACGACCACGATCACGATCACGATCACGATCACGAATGAACACGAAGGCCAACACGAAGAGGAAGACGAGGATGACCTCCACCACAACCACAACCAGAAACTCAAACACGAACTTAAAACATAAATTACCTTTTTAGAACCTCCTGGTTTGCGGGCAAATATAGGCCGGGGAGGAATGTACTCTGCAACCCTGCAATCAGGAGAGATGGTTCGAGAATAATTGCCTTAACATATCCGCAATATGTCTAACTGCCTCCGCCGATCGCAGATATTCTCTTCCTTCGTCTCGAAGTCTTTCCTCTCGAACGTAGAGGAGGGAAGCAAGATTGCGAAAAAACAGAAACGTATGTCTGCAAAGTTGGCTAGTGTACCGGTAAGTCACGATTGAAAACTAGAAACTAGAAGGACACCATGCATGGCCAACGGCAACAATACGTTACTTGCGAGGTGCTTACGAAAAGGACACACCCAATATGGAATGATATCCCTCTGAACGTTAACTTCGCCAGCTTAGAAAAAAAAACCCTCTAAACGTAAATTGAATGACTTCCTTCTTAAGTTTCTTTTAACTGAGGAGATGAATGTTGATATGCGCTTTATTGACCTTTCAATGTATACGGGTTTTCTTTGACAACTTACCAATAAAATCTCTCATCACATACCGGGCAAAATTACTGAATGCTGATTGGCTTAGACGGAGGGCATTTTTTCTTAATCACCAGGGCACTTTTGGTAATCAAGAGGGCATGATTACTTGATACTGATTGGTTAACAATCGAAGTGTGAGTGACCCACCTCGAATAGCTACGCCAAATGTTGGCCACTATGGCCTTGTTTCACGCGGCACTGGATTTGTTTGTAAATAAGGTGAAAAGTGAAGTGGAAAGTGACAGAAACAAAGGGAATTAAAACCTTACGACGTTGATAGAAGCCTATTGTTGTAAAAAATCATTAATAACTCAAAAAGGGGACACCTAACAAAAACGCAGTACTTGAATCACGTTTCTCAAACTCATTAATAATTCATAAGCCAAAAACAAAATAAATCACTACCGTGAAGGAAGTTTGGATATGTGGTCTCAATTAGCATAAAATTTCGCCAACTTTGATCCCAAATATCTCTTAAAATACTGATTCTTTTGAGAAACAATATCAAACACTCGAAAGAGTGTTTCATCAGATATCCAACCACCTCGAAATCGGTAAAAAAACTCGGCCTTCGGCCTCGTTTTTCAACTCGCTTCTCGGTGTTTGGATATCCGATGAAACACTCCTTCTCGTGTTTGATATATTACGTATAAAACGGTACATTTCAATTCAAATGTAACCCCCTATAAAGGATTCACAACTAACTAACTTTTGTAACTACCCATACACGGATAAACCCCTCGTATTGACCTATCACGTCATAAGCTTATTTCACTACAATGGAATGGACCATTGGCGAGTTTATTCTGTTCATGAAGGGGAGCGTGATTGGAAGATAGTTTTAATATCAGCTTACTTTCTTGCAAGTGAAGACGGTGGACGCTTCGGTACTAAAGGATTGTCCAAAACAAATTCCAGGGTAATAAACGTACGAGATTCCAAGTATTGCTGCAAGTGAAGGAAGGTACGTTTAAAGGTCACTCATAGAGAATTCACACTGCTATCTGTGCAAAAAGGGTACTTTTTATAAGCGAATCTTTGATGACGTCATTGTTTACAGTTGTTTCATTTAACATACGAGTTTGCTCACAAAAAGCAGTATGCTATTTACAGATTGACTTCAAGAACTTGCTAAACTTAGGTAAATCTCCAGTTTAAGGCCTCTTACAAGGGCACCCAAAAAGCAAATTAAGCCGAAAGCCTTGCAATGCATAAAGACTTTCTTTATCACATAGAAGAATCTGATCTGTTCGGCAATCGTAGCTGAAAATTGTGTCCGAAAGTGTCCAAAAATTTTAGGGGAAGAAATCTTCATTTTAGAAATTGCTACGACAAGTTGCAAAAATAGGGGAGACACTTCACCTTCTTGGGGCGTTATTAATTTACCTATTACCTCTCACTGCACAATGCAGCCCCCCCCCCCCCCCCCCTTCCTTACCACTGTTGCTAGCAAGACAAAAAAATTCTTGCAAACTTAAACAGTTAACATTGAAAGGGGGAGAGGGGAATGGAAGTGGGAAAGGTTTAAATTCTAGATGTAGCGGGTATTGGAAGTGT
>NC_090882.1:13747847-13775347 GCF_036669935.1 Montipora foliosa | reverse complement strand
CCATAGCTTCTTGACGGAACGCAATGTCCTCTTTGTCTCTGAGATCACCATCTTCATCTTCAAAAGACGCTTCTTCAATTGCACTGAAATGACAAAAATGCGACAGCTAAAGTCATAGATTTGTTATTACTCAAAATAGTTCTCAACTTTCGCTTTGATCCCATTCATAATTTTACCTAACCTACAGAACAATGGCCTTCGTTAATGCCTGTAATTAACGTCATTCGTTAATATTTATTGCTTTTTTTTATGTTGACGAAACGACGTAACTCATCCTACAAGACTAAAAAGCTAAAGTGCACATTTAGTAAATGAATCATGTCACGCCCGACGGCATCCCACGTTATTGTAGCTTTCTAACAACAGAGAACGCTATGAAGTACCCTTTAGCCACCCCCTTCTTCAGTTTGTCACGCACTGCAAGGCGTGCTTATACATCAGTTTCATGTTGTCGAACCGAACCCAGGCCTAACAAGCGAATCTCAAATTTGACCATTTATCACGACCTGCTGAAAAAAGCGTAGATTTGGTTGTAGCCTTTGTTTTTGTGGCAAGTGCCAGCGACATGTGCCTGTTCCAGGTTGGAGCTGGCATCCTCCGAGCAGAAGTATCGTGTTATCAAGCGAAGGTGGGGTCGAGCCAATCGCTTTCCCTTTCCCTATTCCCTGGCACCCACTTGAAGGACCTAACTCAGGCGAGGTTTCAATCAGCTGCAGTTTTGAAACTGGCGGAGAAGGGGGGCTATACATTTGCACTCTTACCTATCAGCGATGTACAGACAAGATCCAGAGGCACTGGGAGCGCAAGACCACTTGCGCTGATTACAAATTTCCTAATCAAATAAAAAAACCGACAATAAACTGATAAAATGCTCTTTAAAACGCTTACGACATTGATTACAATTTATTATCTTTCAACAAAACCAATGAGCTCTCCAAACAGTGTGAAAAAATATGCAAATGTATAATTACAAACTCTCAAATCTGATCTAAGCATAGACATTTTTAATAATGGCGGCCCGATAAAATATTCTTTTGTTTTAATGCTGATAAGCCTTTCTAGCCTCGCTACAATGCACAAAATTCAAAAGAATATGTTAACCAAAATGAGGCCAGTAGGTCCAATTAACATAAATACAATAGAATATCAAATCGGTCGCCATTTATGAAAGTGGTCTATGTACATGTACATTCCTCATCGAGTGACCTCTCACAGGGTATGACAGGAACCACCTCATTTTGTATAATCATCGGATCACCAGACTAAGGATGAGGAAGCACTGGTAACTAAGTGACCCTACTAATGGAAGGGAGCAAAAAAAAAATGTTTTGGCCTTCTCATAAGAGAAAACTTTGAGCATTATTTTCCTTTCCGAACTTTCTATATTCTTCGTTTGAGCTTATAAAATCATTTCCATTCACTTAAAGTTTGAGTGTTGTTGTGGAAAAGCAAATCCACCTGGCCTGGGTTGCTCGAAGCATGGTTAGCACTACTCAGCGTTACACACCATGAGAACCAATAGGTTTTGACACCTCTTGGCGCTTCTTCATACCGTAGGCGACAACTGTTTGTGAAGTAAACTTGAGGAGCTAAATTTAATTGAGGTGCTTACTCGAAGCACAGGAGGAACTAAGCATCGACAAACGGCAACGCCAGGCAGAAAGTTGCATTTCGTTACAAATCATGGAAACTTGTTTGATTTCAGCTGATTTCTTGCCTGTTATGCACAGTTATCGAGCACGATCTGAACGGGAGACATTGAGACAAGTTTGCATAAGAGATTTTTCATGGCTTACGACAAGAAGAACTAAACTGACGTTTGTCGTCTTTACGTTAACGCAACTCACCTTCTCGCCAGGAGCACGAAGGATGCCATTTGACAACACAATTGTATTCTCCTTCTATCAAAACAAATGCACAACCAAACTAAACAATTGAGCTCTAAAGGGATCCCTAAAAATTTATGCAAAAATTTGGTTTTCACAAAACAAGTTAATAAAGTTAAATTATAAATCAAAGTGAGAAATATTTGTGAGCTGACGTTTCGAGCGATAGCCCCTCGTCAGAGCAAATAAAGCAATCGCGGTTTGTTAGTAGTATATAAAATCATAGGAGATGGAGCTTTGCCACCAAGTCGCCTAAAGCCGGCGCACACTAGATCTGAGCTATCAGCTTTTCTGCTTATGAAAGTTTTATTCGTGATTCCCTGCATCAGCTGTTGTACTTGGCCAAATTGAAACTACTTTGGTTTGAGAAGTTCAGAGCACTCCAACCTATGTTCAACCATATCATGACTTCACTCCAACTTAACAAAAGATTTTTTTACCTCATTGGATAAAGGCACTGGCAAACTGACGGTGTAGTTAAACTGTTGAGCCATTTGAATCTGCCAAGCCTCAGGTACAGAGAATGCGCTATCCACATGAACACTCAATAGATTGCTGTCATTTAACATACAATGTAATCAGAGAAAGCGTCAGCTTATTTTAGCATTTTTTACAACAATAAAAAACGTGTTTGCATGAACATGAACAACATGGAAACGTATCCCAAACGAAAGCTGTGGTTAACTATGCATTTTTCAGAGATAACTAAGCTTCAATAGGCCATTTCCGAGTTCACGTATGTCTCCTCTTCAAAGCGAGTCTAAGTGCGAAGTTTTTGTGATGGTCATTTCTTCTACTTTACATATGAATGAAAACTAATTTTCATAACAAAAACTTTGCACTAAGACTCGCTTTGAAGAGGAGGCAGACATGAACTCGGAAATGGCCTATTTGAAAAAGAACATACGGGGCAAAATTACTGAATGCTGATTGGCTGAGACGGAGGGTATTTTTTTCTTAATGACAAGGGCACTTTTGGTAATCAAGACGGCATGATTACTTGATCCTGATTGGTTAACAGTTGCTTATCCAGAGCAAACGAAGTTACAAAAGAATCTTCTTCCAGATTCTGACTCCGATTTAAACTGCTATTTGTCCAAATGTAAAATACAGTTTAATTAAGCGTACATGTACGTTCGATTGATCCTATTCCGGAATAAGAATACGCGGAGCGATGATTTAAAACGGTACGTTTTGGCGTTTCCTGTCCAAGCAACAAGGATAATAAAGATATGTTTAAAATAACATTTTAGCAGGTGTTTGACAATTTTAATGTGAATCTCCGTTAAAACGAAGGATTTCTAACTCCTATTCCATGTATTCCTATTCCAGAACACGGTCAATCGAACGCGGTCGAAAATAAGCGCTATCTCTGTTGACAGCATTGAACTTGAACCGAACGAAAGTATGTTACGTTGATCGTCATTTGCCACTGAACTGAACAGGCGTCCCTCAATAATTTTGCCCTTTATGTCATAAACATGTAAGCACAATGTGCCCTCGTGCAATTACCGGGTAAGGATTAATTTCGGCAAGGATCTCATGGATATACACACCAACCATAAGTCTAAAAAAAAAACCATTCTAAATCAGTTTCTAGACCTAAATATTGCTATAGCAATAAGATAAACGAAAGTTTAGACCTAGTCACTGAGATGGGCACTTAGACTTAATCTGTAAAATGAGAGTTGAACCTATTGGATTCGTGGTGGGTATATCCATGAGATCTTTCCCACTTAAGTTGCACTGTTTGACTGCAATGTTTTGCAACTCTCATGTAAAAGCTGCTGTTGTCCGCAATGGGTTGGCTCGTTTGAGCAACAAAAACAATGCTTGTAAACTGAGATGTCTTGCTGTAACCTACTATATATTCTGTGCATTTATTGGAGGAGTTTCTAAATGTAGAGATGAAAATGGCAATTCCATTTGACAAACACTGCTTTAAAAAGTGCAGTTCAGATCTTGTAACTTATTATTTGCTATTATTATTTGGCTTGTGTTTGTAGCCGATGTAACGCGCGCTCTGATTGGCTAATTGTGACTGAATTGTAGGGCATTATTCTCCCGTAATGCCTACAGGCCGATTACGGGCTTGCAAAAACAAAGCAAAAGGTAATTAAAAAGCCATATAATAAACTACTTACTAACCGAGCTAGCTCGAGCCGTACGGGGGAATATTGGCCCTCGGGCCAATATTCCCCATTACGGCCCTCGCGCTCGGTGAGTGAGAAGTTAGTAATGCACTTTGTCATAAGAACTTCAAATGCTTGCTGCAAAGCAATTAAGAAATGCGGTTTGTACTGGAATGTGCCTATGTAGCATTGTCATTGCATGTAGTACATACCGTCTTCGCTATAGGCGCTACATTATAAGCTGGTCAATGCTCCGCATATAAGCCTACAGAGTAAGCATTTCCACATGGCCAAAACATCGAACGTGTTCCTCCACAGGAAAGCTTGCTATGCAGGCTGGGCTCCAAAGTAATGTAATAGACCATTTTCGAATTCTCACGGCTGGACTGGATCTAGCATGAAATGGAGGCTAATGCGGGCAAATCTTTTCAAATGCAAATCCATTTTGCCCGCATTAGCCTCCATTTCACGCTAGATCCAGTCCAACCGTTAGAATACGAAACTGGCCTATTGCCTCTGATTGCCCAAAGAATGCCACATGATGATGAGGCTGGGATGATACTCGTCCAGCTTACGCCATCTTAAAAATAACTGTTTCTAACTCCTTCCAGCACTGCTTGCAATCATTTTAATAAGCAAATTATTCTTTATTGGTTATCAGGTAGGGTAATAAAGATTAACAAACAAATTTCAAAGACATAATATTTTGTACAAACCTAACCTGTAATTTAACTGTGTTTCAGTGAGAAGAGATTGGGACACAGAGACATGAACCTCAATTTCAGGCTGAAGTAATCATTAAAAGAGAGCAAATTAAATTAATATATAATAACATCATCAAATCAGCTCTGCGTTGTCAGTACAGTTCCTGAATAATAACTACCGAATAAGAGATTTATTATTCCACTATAAAAAGGTGTTATTTTGCTTCAATTTTATAGAAAAAGTGTTTTTTTGAAAATGCATCATCTGTCCTTCTGAGTGGGTGTGAACGATGTAAAAAGCACAAAAAGCCAGCCAAATGTGCTTTATTTGATTGGATAAACGAAATGACGAATGGCAAGTGATAACAAGCTAAATCCTTATTTACATTATATTGAAAACAATTTCTTTCAATGAAAAACTACTGTTCCGTCCGTATTTGCTCTGTTCTAAACCGGTCACACCGGGACACTACAGTGTGCTACCGTCTCATATTTTGCGCGTTCTCTTGACCAAATATGGTAAAATGGTGTAATAGTGCAAGAATAAAAGGAGAGAAAAGACCGTTTTTCATATACATGTACAACCAAATAGAATTATGAATATCCGTAAAGTTTTAATGGTAATATGTTTATCAGTTTCGATCTAATGGGCGGACTTCCAAAGCATACATGTATGTCACAAGAACATGCAAGGCCAGTGGATGATTCTAATTAACATAAATTACAAATTTTAGGGTAGGATTGGGAGTACCTCTTGTTGAACGCTATATTTCATTGGCTGTATAGAGTCGTACTTCCTATTGTTTTCTGTGCTAAATCCATTGTTACAGGTTTGTTCGTTCTATTGTTTTTTTGGCCAATCCTGAAGCCCGTTCAATGAGGTACAACACGACCCAAATTTTAAGGAAAAAAAATGGCAGCTGTTGGACGCAGGTAAAGCATGTAATGGCCTAAAGTGATTAATGTAAATCCTTGTGAATATTACATAATTAAAACTAAAAATACCAGAACTTGATCTGTGATCACTGGATCTGTGGGTGGAGAGGAAGGATGGACAACCTGAACAACACTGAATTGCATTTCTCCTAAAGAGACGACACAAAAAGAAGCTAAATTTTACTCTCACGAGCAAGATGCAGGGTTTTCAATAAGAGCAAAATTCGCCGTGTATTGCCCGTAAACTTGCCGCCTACTTTTCCGTGGAAGTTACAGTGTACCCCAAATTTTACAAGGAATGAGAAACATTTGCACAGAACACGAACCTTGGACCCGGAAAGTTTTGCTCATGAAAAACAAAAGAGATGCCTGAATTTTGAATAATTCTGGCTGCGATTTCAGTTTTCCTGTCCATGTCAAAGATCAAGCACACACGTTTTTGAGGCAGCGGTCAGGCAGTCCAGAACTTGGTGTAAGCTGTCTGATTTACCAACCACATTTGACGCTTGACAAGACGACATTCGCAAAGGGGCTTTTTGGTCACGACAGGTACCATACATTGCATGAAGCTATACAGATTGCAAAGGAGACTTAAAGGGGGCTATGTCAAGATGTTTTAGTGTCTTTTCAAAACCCAAAGTATGTCTTGCCATCAACTGAATTTCAGAAATTTAGAGTATTCATGGACTCCCTCTGAATAATTATTATTAAGAAAAAACAGAATTTAATGTTATTAGCAGTGTTTTGTTCAAATAACCTAATTCATGCTCCAGCATGCAGGAAATGCATTCTAAGAAGCCCAAATTTCAAAATTTTCCCGAGGGAGGATGCCCCTTTGATGTGCGTTGTCCATTCTCCACCTACTCCTCAGGTTTTCCTGCCTACTAAAATTCTTATTGAAAACCCTGAAGTTGATGTTGTTGCTGTTTTTAATTTTATCCCACTTTGTTCCATTTACTACCGGTACTTTTTTTGGTTGGCACTCTAAGTTCCATGTTGTAAAACTCATGAGCCCAACAAATTGACCTGTTCCCAACTGCATGTGTGGCTTCATAGCTCAGTTGGTAGAGCATTGCACTAGCATTGCCCTAGCATTGCCTTAGCATTGCACTAGCATTGCAGACTGGTCGTGGGTTTGAGGGGGAGCAGGGATGGGGCAGTGGTGAGAGCACTCCCCTCCCACCAATGTGGCCCAGCTTCAATTCCCAGGTCTGGTGTCATAATTATGTGAGTTGAGTTCATTGGTTCTCTAGTCTGCTCCGAGAGGTTTTTCTCCAGGTACCCCGGTTTTCCTCTCTCAGCAAAAACCAATACAATTTGATATGTATTAATTTGATTTGATTTCATTTGTGCACGACCCCACAAGCTATTCAGCTTAAACATTATTCTGTGAAAATATAAATCTATTATTATTATTAATTTATTATTATCATAATGAATCATGTACAAGCCACCTGAACCTTTTAAGTGCCCTTCAGAGACTACTACTGCTTAAATTGTCCAGATAAAGATATGCCCTGAATTGACCCTAATTCACACAGGCTTCAATAAGCGTCATGAAGTGGACCCCATCTTCTCCCCAACTTCAACGATTCACCGGTCACTTTGAATACAGACAATAAACGTCACAAAGTGTCCCCCAATTGCTGCTACTCATTGACAAGTAAACATAAACAGCTGCATAAGATAAACAAAACACTGACCTTTACCCTCACCTTATTGTTGGAAATAGGTACAAGCAAAGGCTTAGACTTAAAGAATCTCTTTGTGTTGGATGTCAAAATTGGGTGGGCATCTAGTTACAATCATTTCTGGACACAAGTGCCAGATACATGTAAATGCGAGGCCTCATCGCTTCTCCCTTAATTTAATTTTATATAATATTAAATGTAAAATTTGCTTACCACGAAGCAAGGGAAGAAGATCAATGCAAGACTGGCCCAACACATTGGTTTTCTCTTCTTTCCCTTTCTTGTCCTTGGGAAGGACTTCCATAACAGTGACTGAAAAATTAGCAACTGTCAATTCAATATTTCACATTATTATAATACTTGAAGAGAGGTAAATAATCTTGGACAGTCCTGCAATACCAATGAATTTAGCTACCATGGATAGACAATTGAATGCTCTACATTAATCTCACCCCCATTTGTTCAAAAAGTGGATAATGCTTAATCGGATAAATCACTATCCTTTGGTGAGCACAATTGGTGCTGCAAATTTCCTTATTCCTTGGATAGTGATTTATCTAGGAGGATAGCACCGTCCATCGTTTGAACAACTGAGGCCAGTTGGCTGACTATCTGGTATTAGACAGAGCAAAATCTGTAAAACTAGTCTGACTCTCAGGTGGGGAAGGGTAACTGAAAAATAAACAGAATGCCAGACTGTTAGACCAGGGGCCAAGAAGTATGTTTGAAAGTGGGATTGGGGGAGGGGGAGGGGGGGGGGGGGGGGTGGTTAGGAGAAAACAACACTGTAGGAAAAAAATGGGGGCTATCCCCAGCCCCTCTCTCTCCATAGCCCTTGTAGCCTGACTACCGGCTAACTCGGACATTAACTTATAGACTGATTGATTGACTAGGAACAAAAAGCAAATAAGTTAATTTTCTACCCCCTGATGTAACTACTGCAAGGACCAACCTGTCACTGGTTTGTATGATATGGCATCCAACGAAGACGCATCCTCAAAATTGCATTCAAACGAAGCGCTAAAATTGTACTCTGTAGTGTGTGTCTCAATGGAAGCTTCCACTTTGGGTGATTCACCAAGGAGATTAGCTCCAAACTCAAGTCTTACCAATGAATTTAGAGAATCTCCCTTGGATCCTTTCTGCAAATTAAAAATTTTAAGTTAACAGTTCTTTTGTACAAGTCAGTTGCAAATTCAGTGTAGTGACCTGACCGACTGACAGCATGACAGAAATTATAGCTCTCGGCTTCCAGCTCAATCATAACAGTTCAGGCGTTATTGCCCATTGATCCTTCCCCAGTTCATAGAGTTTAAAAAAATGCAAATAATAGCACTCATTGTTGCTCTAATGTGAATGGGTATAGAAAGAATATTGCTTAACAATATAATATTCATACTGATACAAGTACAGTTGTCGGGCGTTCAGCATTTTGCTGTTGTGTCATTAAAACATCATTAATATTGTATATGTTCGTCTGCTTTTTTTATTGCAATAATCACTTAAAGATCTCCGGAAGTTGTTGTTACAAAATGGTTATCCGGTGCATGGGTATCGTAAACTACATTCTAATACAACTCACCAAGTTTTTGCATCGCACTACCGTGACAACAACTGCTTCCGGTGGTCGGATGTTTGCGACTTCTTCTTCGTTTGCCATTGCGCTAAAAATTTTGACAAAATGATGTCGTTTGTGAGTTTTAAATGTGACTTACGGCTGAGTTTGGTCGTCAACGGGCGCCATTTTGACGATTTCTTTAGTTTGTCGTTGCTATTGACAACCAGCACTGTGAAGATCAGCCGCTGACTGCTGTTTAGTAAAGTTGGGAATGGAGTGGACTATGTCGTAGACCGTGGAGTGGACCTGTTTCTCATTTGGTCGATTCCCGTTATTTCGTCCCATTTGCAGCAGACATGAATGTTATTGTCGAATACTGTTATTTTAATCATAGCGAATTTCGTACCAGGACCTGATCAAGATAATCAAGAACTTAAAACGAGTTTATAAAATGGCACTTTGAAACACAATACCGGCTTGATATCAAGGCCTTTTCTCGGTATAAGTCACTGTCTTTTCTCGCTGTGCGGTTTGGTTTTAGCTTTGTTTGCTTATATTGGCCGTTTTTATACTAGAGACGCAAAATCTGTCCAGGCGAATTATGCGTCTCTCATGTTACCCGGCACGAGCCAAATAGAGAGCTTTAGATTCTTGGACGAGGACGTAAACGAGTGTTGGAAATAGATTTGACATAAAGAAGCATACATTACGTGTGGCGGGAAGAAAGTCACGTGAAAAGGACTTAGTCTGAGTTTTTGATCGATCGTCGGATCGCTACGAGTGTCAAGTTTGAGTATTGAGTTTTAGGTTTCAACCGTGCTTAAGGCCTGAAACCGTCGAGTGAAGTGGTAATTCGTATGGAAAATTGTAAAGAAATCATTCACCAGGAAATGAATTAAATATACAAAAAATATTCATTACAACGAGTACGAGATTTGACCGCCCGTTTTTTGCGAAAATAGTTAGAAAATTTCTAACCGGGTTGACTAATCTTACTCTTTGTTGGCAGCATAGGTTGCTCAGTTATTCTTATTGCTGGTAGCTGAGTCTCCTTGCTGATCGAAAAATGTCAAAAGTGCTACGGTGTTGTTAAATTCTTTTGACACAACATTTTTGCAAAATCACGTACTAAAATGACGACGGTATCACGTTTTTCCCGCCCAAATGACGCTGGTTTGCGCGCGCTCACTGTTGTTCTATGAGAAAATCTCGTACTCGTAGTCATTCTCGTCCTGGAATCTAAAGCTCTCTAATGACCAGGGCCCGGTTCCTCGAAAGCCGATTAACTTAATCTAGGATTAACGTAAACTTTTGTTTCACGTTTTCAACTTTTTGGTGAAAGTTTCTTTTGCTTATTTTTGTTTTTCAAGATTGACGTCTTCTCATGTAAAGTTCTGCCGAAAATCTGCGTTGAACAGCACTTGGGAGTAGAGAAATAAACTGCTTGGTTAATTTTTAATCTTAGATTAGCGTTAATCGGCTTTTGAGGAACTGGACCCAGTAGCCTACAACTTCAGTCGGGTCCAGGTAACAGCATTTTCATGCACAGATCAAGCTAGATGTTTGACCATTTTCAAGTGACCATTTTCAATCTCATGGGTAATAATTTCTCCTGCAAGACTTGTGAATACTTGGAAAGCTCTGGTTTCGCGGCAGGAAAATCAATCTAAAAATACTCGGTCTGTAAAAACGCAACGAGGTTTTACGCTCAAACGCATGGGCTCCTGCCTCCGTCTAGTATAAAGACGGAATGAACTATATAAGACGCATAATCCGTCTGAGACAAACTTTGGTTTCTGCGTCTCTTAAATTCGTGTACATGTACAGTGTAGCATAAAGACGGGGCAAAGACACATAATGCGTCTTGACGAACTATCGAGTTTATTGCGTCTTCGAAAACGTACTAAAGCTGATACTTTGTTGAGACGCATTATGCGTCTTGTGCCTTTCTTTAAACCAGACGTACTTAATAGACGCAGAAAAAAAAGTTTGCCCAAGTTCGTTCCAGACGAGTTATGCTTTTCTAGAATAAAAACGACCATTGAAAGCCATTTTAGACAGCGGCTCCATTGGGAGAAGAATGGAAATTTTTGTCGGACAAATATTTGCCTTCTTTAAAACATGGCTGCTATCTTATTTTAACCCACCTCTGTCAAATTGACTTTAAATACGGGAAAACTTGGTGCTTCAGTCTACATCGTTACCTTCCCGGTTAAAGTTTGCGTAGATTTTACATAATTGGAGCTGTTATTTGATTTCGGAATTCTTTATGCCTCATATCTAAACCTCAAAGCAGGACGGGTTGATCAGGGCCTTGGTCAAGGCGGAGCCTTTCGCTCTTACAAAGCGATAACGCTTAACACGTTCCCTTACAAATATTCCTTATGATGGTTAATTTACCTTCATTAACACGTTCGATAAAATCTAATTTTCGTTGGTCAGTGCAAGGGTAAGGCAAATTTGTGCTTTTTTTGGTTCTCTACTCTGCTGCGAGAGGCTTTTCCCCGAGTTTTCGAGTAGTCTCTGAGTAATTCCTTTCTCGTCAAATACCAACACTTGATTCGACCTCCTTCAATCTTTTGTCTATCACTGACTGCGTCAATTATAATAAAAAAAAATTGAGCCTAACTTCAAAATACCGTGCCACTTGCATTGCCAACACTGTGGGACGATAAAGCACCCACACACTGTTCGTGTAGAGTAGGGGGGAGAACCCCGGTGTTGTGGTCTGTCCTCCTTTTACATACATGTGTGGGATGGGTGGGTGAGATATTAAAGCGCAACGAACAATAAAGAGAAAAATGGAGGGCAAAGGCTTTGTGTTGATTTCTCGGGACTCGTTTATAGAAAAAAAGGCTTGTACTTGTCGCACATTTCAAGTTTGCGAATTGGTACCGTTTAAAGCGCTAAATCACAAGATTGGAAAAAATATCGTATATCGCCTATGAAACCTATATTCCCCCACCCCGAAAAATTGAAATAGTCGGTACAAAATCGCTGGCAACGCTTTTAAATTATTGTGAACTGTATCAATTCGAAATTGGTCTGTATTGACTCCAATATACACTTTTTTCATACAACATCAGCTCTTTTCGCACTCCTGCATCCTTTCCCTTGTTTTTCTTGTGATGCACACTATCGAATAAAAGGTTACACAGCGAGCGGCCAAAATAATTCCTGACATGGAAGAGAAATCCTTCGCAAACAGTGGAAAAAGTTTTCTTTTTGATTCTTTTTAACGCTAACCATAAACCCGGTTATCGATCATTCAACTCGGTTCTATTCGTCACGGAATTTCTTCATTTCTCCAAGCATAGAATCTTGAACGTTCTCTACAAATTCAAAGAATTCTGGAATCTTGTCTGCTATCATCTCTGGTTCCCAGTCTCCGCTTTTCAGGACGGTGTCCCACTCTTTGCAATGCAAATGAAGGTCAGTCTGTCAGAAAAGAGAGAAACGATTAACCAGAATCTAGAGTAGAAAGAACAAATTCTTCCCAACATTCATGGATTTCGAGCAAAAATTTGTTGCCAAATATAATATTGAAAAAATAATCAGTAGGAAAGACTGCTTTAGAAAAAAATGGTTACTGTCTCCTTATCTTTCTTAACTCACTTTTCCTGTCATTAAGCCACTTTCCTTTATTGTATCTATACTGTATACTGTTATTATTTCTTTTTTGCTCATTGGTTGCTGCTCTGTAAATAGTTCAAGTATCGTATTGTAAGTAGTTTGAAAGTAGCCCGAGTTCCTTATTACCATTAATGTAAGTAAAGTTGATATGAGCGTCAGAAAAGTGTCTATTTTGAAACAGAGTTTTGAGGGGAAATAAACAATAGATCAAATCGGCTAACTTAATGTTGTACCCAATTCTAATCTCACGGGGTTAAGATTCTTTGTGTATTGTATTTGCATTATCATGTAGCATTGAAATGATTCACATTTAAATGATATGGAAATACCTGGAAAAAAACGTTTTATTCCCAAAGGGTTTGAATTGGCGACAGAATTTGATTAGCCCATTTGGTCTATTGTTTATTTTCCCGCAAAACTAAACAATTTAAAATAGACACTTTTCTGAAGCTGATGGGGACTAGTGCTGGTAACTGAACTCTTGCCAAAATTAAACACAGAATTAAGTTCTACGCTTTCTGTTCTCATCCAAACTAAAAAGGGAAACTTCTAAATCAAAGACAGATACGAAAAGATTCCTGGAAGAGAGAAAGACGATGACGATGATAAAGATGATGATGATGATGATGATGATGATGATGACGACGATGATGATGATGTTAATGATGATGATGATGACGATAAAGATGATGATGTTAATGATGATGATGATGACGATAAAGATGATGATAATGATGATGACATGCACAAGCTAAACTCCCTTGAAATAATGATCGCCGAAATGCAGATCGATTCATCTTACTGATTCTCTTGACTCCTCTGTGTCCATGTCAATTTTCCAAGTGCATTCCTTTGAGAGAATGATAGCAAAACCATCAGTAGGATCATATAGAGATCTCCGAGAGCGCCGCTTGTGGATAAGATGAAATCCATTTAGTTCGTTGAGTCGTGGGAGACAAAGTTCCAAGTCACCTTCATCACTGCCACAAATCGTAAGCCCAGACAGGTATCTTGACAAAACACTCCTTTCCTCTTCTTTTGGGATATAGTCGATGTCAAATGCGCTGTCTGTCAGAAGAGAAAGAATGATTAAGCCGTAATGCACTGGACTTCCGTAAATTTCAATGCTATTCAATTAGACTGACTGTAATACTATAGGTGGTTTTCACGTTACTTCATCGCCGCCATGTTGGTGGACGAAAGCAAAAGATCTCTCATTAGCCCCTTTTGTTTGTCAACCAGCAAGTCTAAGGTTTCTCTCCCGTGATCAACAGCCATGTTTTTCAACAAAAACAACAGACAACGTTTGCATAATAACGTTTGTACATTATTAATAAGTATAAATAAGCACTTGTAAATTTTTCAGACCACAAATTGCACTTTCCCTGCGACCTTGTGCGATTTTGTTAGTCTGAAAAACTTATTGTGCTTATTACCTATACAAATTCATCTTACTTAAGCCACACCTGCTCGTCCACGAATGGTTAGTCTACAATCAAATTCGCAGCCCGGAAACAGAATGTCTGCAAGCAGATACTTTCTGGATGGTAACACCAGCCATCCTCGGCAACGCTGTCTTGTCGCCTCATCCTCAAAGTGTATTTCTTCCAAGATATTCTTGACATCACTAAAAGGAATTTCTATGCTCTCCAGATCCTCTCGAGCCCTGGAGTTATCGTTTTTTGCGATCCACACCTGTATAATTGTAACAGCTTAGTCTACAACATTTTATTGTGAGGTTGCAGATGCTTTGCTTTTCCCCACCCCCCCCCCCCCCCCTCCCCCCGTCAAGAGGAAAGACCAACAAGTGTGCACCCGGGTCGCGTTTTGTAATAGTCCCGAAACTTTTCGGGCTCCGGTTAAGGTAGTTCCCTTTCTATTTTGACAGGAAAACTGTTTCAAGGCATGAAAACTTATAACTGATTTGTCTTTCCTTCCGTTGTAAATATATTGAAAGACAAACTCTTTAGAATAAATTTTAAAAGAACACAAAAGCCTCAGGAGTTCTTTAGATTATTTCGGGTTTATAACTCACAGTGCTTCACCTTGCATCTTATCTCGTGGGCACCAGGCGTTAAATAAGTTAAATCATATCTTGCTATATATTCCTCCGAAGTCTTCCTGGCAACATGTTCTTCAAAGAATGTCTCATCCAAATGCACACCTTGATTAAGTGCTGTTCTCCAGAGTATCCCTTCGCTGCTTTGCTGAAATTTCTCTATAACTTCTTCAATAGTCCATTCCCCATCATCGGCCTCCTCTGTTTCAATATAGGATTTGAAAGTCACATTAGAGCAACGCATGGTGAATAATAGGCCATTTTACAGTTGTTTGCTCAGTGACCTGGCCTATGAATGGCTGCGAGGCTGCCGGTGACCTTGAACTGATACAGACCTCACTGCTTTTATCATGTCAATTGTGTTGTTGTGATTCAAATTAGTCTACATTAACATTAGAAAAGCACAAAGGTTTGTATCAAAACAGGGTCACCGGCAGCCTCGCTTCCATTCTAAAGCCAGGCAGCTTAGCTACAACTGTAAAATGGTCTATTGGTAACCTTGATGCTGCGCTTTGAAAAGAACCCAGAAATGGAAACGTCGTGAAGAGATTTATTTATCGATGATGGAAATTTAGATCCTAGCAGTATGCCGGGAAAATCGTCATAGGAACCTACAATCCTGGACTAACGTCCTTGAGCTAAAATGGTTAAATTAAAATGAATATGTGTTAGAACCAATCTCGTCCCCAGAGTCCGCTTTTCATTTTGTCAGCACCAAGAACACTGACCTCCGGACCAACCAGAGATCCACTGGCTGTCAATTTATATAACAAAAGAATTGTTTATAAATAGTGAAGTCTGCCATGATAGGTGAATCTTTTACTGAGGTCATTGTTTACATTTTGTCTCATTAACATACGAGTTTGTTGACAGAAGGCATCATGCTATTTACACATTGACTTGAAAAGGTAAAAGTACGTGTTAAACTTAGTTTAATTTTAAAATTTAAGCCTTTTGGCTTTGAAAACGAAAGAGTTATTAGCCATCAAAAACTGATAAATTCTTGGGTGGAAAAAGCGCTAATGAATGAGCCCATACATTCTTTGTAAAATGTCGAATTTTCAAAGCGTCATTACTCAGAGATAGTATCTGATAAATTGTGTTCCAAGTTTCAGAGATAGGTCACTATGCAATTCACTCTCAATATTCAGAACTGGTTTGCTCGCTGAAAGATTAGAAAACGATGGGCTTATGCTATTGAAAAAAGAAATGTAAACAAAGATTCCTGTACGGGGACGGCGGACCGTATTTTGAACTGGGGGGAGGGGGGGTGGGGGGCTGACAAGCAAGTGCCGAGGGCACTAACCTGTAGGGGCTTCTTGGGAAATTCTCCGCCAGAAAATTTTGAAATCTTGAAGCTCGGAAATGCTACTTTCTTTGGGCGTATTCTGTTCGGCGAATTTCGCTGATATTTATCACGAAAAAAAAAAAACTTCCTAATTCTAGATCTGAATAAGATTAAACACACTGCGCTGACCTTCGTCGGGTCCTCGGATGAGCGCTGCTCCAAAGTGACACCACATGTCAAGCTTCATGTGATCTTTTACTTTCATTTGTCTTTTAATCTCGCGAAGGCACTCCAAAACCTCGTTCTTGAGTATTGGCAAATAATATTGGTCATTTCTAGCAGCACAGGAGTCCTTTAAAAGATAACATGGAAATCATCAACGTCTGCTTTTCAATTATATTGAAACGGTAAAAAATTGGGTCAGGAATCAGATACTGTAACGGCTCTGGTAACTGGTTTAGAAAATTGGAACAAAGAATATCAACAAAATCAATGGTGCGTAATCCAATAAGGGCGCTCTCTATTAAATCAAAAATTCCCAAACAACTGGGTACGGAATGGAATGGAACGGAAATATTCCGGAATTTTTTTTTTTAAATTTGGGTACATCTCGCGAAATGGACCTAAAGTTCCGGAATAGACCGTTTTACAGTTGTGTGCTTAGTTACCTGGCCTTTGAATGAAAGTAAGGCTGGAGTTGACCTTGCTTTGATAGAAACCTCAGTGGTTTTCTCGTGTTAATCGTGTTATTGTCACGCTAATAGGTAGGAATTTACATAAGAAAAGCTGTGAAATTTGTATCAAAGCAAAGTCAACTCCAGCCTCACTTTCATTCAAAGGCCAGGTAACTAAGCACACAACTGTAAAATGGTCAATTCCGAAACAATTGAAAAATCGCGTCCCATTGGTCAGGAGCCCATTACCCGGTGCCTCCATCTTCCACATTAACCCTCTCAGTCAACCCTTTCCCTTATCTAGGGGGAGGGGGAAAGGGGGGCTTTAGTGGGTATTTTCACAGTAGCCAATCGTAAGAGACCTATAGTCAACCATTTATCACGTCACCTATGTATGTGACTTCAAGTGTGTTCTCAGTCACATACATCACATACGTAAAAATATAGCAATTCTAGAAATAGAAAGATACAGGAAAGGGATGACTCAAAGGTACAATACGTATGGAAGTTCCGGCTAACGAGCTCCTGCATTGGTTTATTCCTCCTCGGGCGCAATTGCTGTTTACATTTTGGGGCCGCAATACTCGTTGATATGATTGGTTTCGAGCGAGCAACCGGAATATGCTGTTTCATTTGCCACACAATTGCAAAATTATCGAAGTGAGTTTTAACTGAACCTTCTGGTCGAATGAAAAGCACCCTAGAGCTAAATCCTATGCCACTCCAATGAAACCATAGAGGTTGTGAACAGCGGTGTGGAATCTGAAATAATACTAAAACTTGTGAACATAGACAAGTGATGAAACTAGGGGTGTGGCAAGTGAGGAAAGATAATGTTTTTGTATTGAGAGTGTGAGGAGCATAGTGAGGTATGATGAGCACTTTTGTCTAGATGCATTACCAACCTCTGTTATGTCAAACATATCGAGGTGTCCCTTCTAGTTGTTATGATATATAGAACTTTCTAGATTCCTATGATAATTAGTGATCATACGTCTCATGCTAA
Organism: Montipora foliosa; assembly: GCF_036669935.1. Taxonomy (NCBI): domain Eukaryota; kingdom Metazoa; phylum Cnidaria; class Anthozoa; order Scleractinia; family Acroporidae; genus Montipora; species Montipora foliosa. Next base: position 13,757,780 of record NC_090882.1, on the reverse strand, counting down.
GAACATTCTAGAAATGATATTGTTGACTTCTATTAAAGGCTTACTTCGTATGTAACTATAAATAGACCGTAGTTGATGTATATTGGTTTCTAGAAGTTTCTAGAACCTCTTCTTAGGATATGAAAGCGGATATGTACTCCCTTTCTGCAACGCTCTGACACGCTGTATAATTGTAAAGCTCTGGTTCACGGTTTCCACGGTTTAACCTTCTGCTTGAAGTGATTAGAGAATGTTGGGTTTACGAGATTTGTTATCACATTTAACTCTCCATTTACAAAACTCCGGTCTAAACACCGATAGCCTTTTTACAACAACTCAAAGGGCTAGGGTAAGTTTTATTTACTTGAGGAGAAAAACTCATGGGACACTTTGGTAAAATGCATGGTAAAAGAAAAACAAATGAGACACCTGCAATTCATAATCCTCCGCTGGTCGTAATCTATATTGCCCTTGCGGACCAGTCAGAAGCAACCGATCTTCTGTTTGTGCTTGCTCAAGTTTGAGTTTACAGTCTTCAGGAAGATTCCAGCCATTAATGAAGTAACACGTTTTCTTGAATTCGTTTTCAAGTCCTCTCAGTCTAGCGCCAGACTAAAGAAAGCAAAAAGACAATAGATAAAGAACATCGTACACGTGAGAAAGATGTTGGGCATCCTAGGTCACTTTAGAATCGACTGCACGTGACCCGTTCTTCCAATGATAATGAGGCTGTCGAGACACCAATGAAAATCGCGTTGTGGTGATATTAACTGCAATCCACGACCAAAATTGTTGAGACACTCTTAACTTCCTTGTTTACATCTAAAAAAACGCTTTTCTCCATAAAGCAAACTAAACTAATATTAAGTTGGGTGGAGAAGATGGAGAGGGCATTGCTCTTCTTCTTTTCACGCTATGGTCCAAACGCTCGAAATTTGACAAATGTCTTAGCTCTTATTATTCAGGATTCAAAACGAGGTGATTGGCGGCCTCGATTTAATTCATACCCCTATCATTCAGTCATTTTCGCAACTACCGAAAAGCTATTTCCTATACTATAATGATAATTGTCCAAGGTTACCTCAAATTGGGTTTTCATATATTATTTCTCACAAGACACAATTGCACACCCTATTTTTGCCACAGCAACTCGATGGTAAACTGGCAATAACTTCCGAGTAATTCCGAGACCCTTTCGCTCTTGCGGCGACAGATCTCTATAGGACCGTGGTAAAATTGCACCTGGTTTAACTGTCAACTGGTAGGTTGGTTTTTGAGGAGAGGGGAAAACCTGAGTTCCCGAAGGAAAAACTCTCGGAGCAGAGTAGAGAACCAACAAACTCAACCCACATATGACGTCAAGTCTGGGAATCGAACCTACGCCACATTGCTGAGGCGAGTGCTCTCACACACTTATGTCCACAAATGCACCTAATTAGATGTAGGCCCACTTTTGACATCCAACACGAAGTGTCCCTTTAAGTCTAAGCATTTGCTACCTATTTCAAACGATAATGTTAGGGTTAGGGTTATTGGCTTAGGGTAAATGCAGCCCGTCTCTTAGGGTAAATGCACCTCCATCCCTGGGGGTGCAGGGATGGCGCAGTGGTGAGAGCACTTGCATCCCAACAATGTGGCCTGGGTTCGATTCCCAGACTCGGCGTCATATGCGGGTTGAGTTTGTTGATTCTCTACTCTACTCCGAGAGGTTTTCTCCGGGTACTCCGGTTTCCCCTCTCCTCAAAAACCGACATTTGACTTGATTTACTTTCATTGTTCATTTCAGTTTACAGTGTCCCCAATTAGCGCTCCAGCGCTAGAACTACTAGACACTTAAATAAAGTTCCTTTCCTTTTTTTTTCCCCTTTATCTTCACTTGAGTAGCAGCATTTTGGCGACACTTCGTGACGTTCATTGTATGTATTCCGAGACACGAGTGATAGTGAAGTTGAGGAGAAGACCAAGGGGACACTTCGTGACGCTTGTTCAATTCCGCGTGCATCCAATTAGAGGCATTTTTGGCCTTATCTCTTTTGGGTTCTAGCTAGTCCCATTAACTGTACTGAACTTATGGAGCTGTTATTATTCTAAGTTTTCAGTTTTTTATTCACGTTACAAAAAAATCCCAGGCTGGTTTTGGTATTAAAGTTTTTATTTTCACACAGTTTGTTCTGTTTACTAACCTCATTGTGAGGTTGAGATTTTACCTTGTAATTTCTCTTCTTCATTTAACAGCCTAGCCCTAATCTTTTACTATGATTTTCCCTCAACTCACCATCCACACACACAATATTTTCCCCTCATTTACCCACTTTACTAGAGATTATTATTTCAGTTAGTGGAGAGAAACCCCTTCTTGTAGGGGGATTCTTGCTGCAGCACCATAATCATGACACAAAGGTTGCTAGTCTACTGCTGTTTTTGTTTTTTTCTTTTACTTTATACAACTATCCCATTAGAAAGCGCCTTTCATCTGCACTGAACTGATGGAGCTGCGCTTTCTAACTCCCACATCACCTTATGGATACACTTACAATTTTCATTCTGATTTGCACTTTTGCTCTCTCTCTTTGTTCGTCTGTCCCACTGACAACGTAGATCTCCCGTTCACATGTAGTTACTCTAGCTCCCGTTATAGTGCTGATGTGCCTCAGGTTATCACCGTTTTTACCGATCACCAAACCTTTGAACTTGTCGGGAACCTCCACGAGCTCACGATTGCCAGCGGAAGCTCCCTTCGACATCCTACTCCGTATTTCTTCCTGAGGAATGGAGGGAAAAGAATGAAGTTGAAAACAGACCCTACAAAAACACAAGCTGGATTTCTTGGGTATTGCAATCGAACGTCTTTAAAGTACTTTCGTGCCAGCAGGAAGATGGGAACAAGTTCACCGCGCACCGGTGGCTTAGTTGGTTGAGCACCGGGCTGTCACGCGGGAGGTCGTGAGTTCAACTCTGGCCGGATCAACACTCAGGGTCTTCAAATAACTGAGGAGAAAGTGCTGCCTTTGTAATTACATCTGCAAATGGTTAGACGAACACTTGTCGCAAAGAGTAGGGCATGTAGTTCCCGGTGTTGTGGTCTGTCTTCTGTGGTGTATCATAGTTGGGAGGGTAAAAATGGTGGTTAACCTCGTAGGGGACCTATGTCCTATTGTTGATTCCACAATGTATGTATTCATACTTAATCAGTAAATAAATAAATAAATAAATAGATAAATAAGTTAGGCACCAACAGAGGTCACGAAGGGCGTTAAGAACCTTCCCCGAACTGGCCATGATTTAACATTTGAGATAAATATAGTATCACTTTGAAACTTCTTAACTTACCACTTTTTTTGTAATAAGCTTCTTAGCACATTCTCGTTGCTCCGTATTACCGCTGATTAAAAAGAAATCTTCATCCCTTCCTTTTGGCGAACTTATTTGCGCTCCTGAGGAACTTTTGATTTCTTTGATAACACAACCTCCTTTTCCAATCAAGTGGCCTTTCAAATCGCCTGGAACCGCAAAGTACTCTGGCTCTATTGGTGTCTTAGCTTGGTTTTTGAGGCAGCCATAAGCTGACCTGCGACAGGATAAGAAAATAATAATAATTGTCTCCCCCAAATATCCTCCGCGTTTGGTTCATTCGTAAAGTGAAGCCATGTAGAACAAAGACTGGCCGAGACTTGGGAAGGACTGTAGAAGCTCAAAAGTTAAAAATCGAGTGCCGAATAGCTTTCTCGATCGGTGAATTAACTCAAATATAAGTTCCTAATAACCCGGAAGTCTGACGAACTTAGGGCGTGTCGATTGCATTAAAAAACACTGATCGCCTTCTGTTCATCGAAGTTAACCCCGTTGGGTTAATATAGGGAGTTTAAACAAAGACCACGGTAACGTCAACGAAAACCGCGTCGCTTCAAACTATAACTTAGCGCTGCCGTTCGCATTTTTATCATCAATATCCACCTTGCTCACGTTGTAGAATGCGGGCGAACTCTCCCATAAGTGGATTAGAGTAAACTGTTTTAAAAATGAACGACTCTGATAGTTGTATGTTCACGTTGTCATCTAAACGTTAAATTTGGTCAATTCACGTTCTTCTTTCGTTGAGTGCAAGAACCAAATGCACTGAAATATGTAATGCACTATTTTTTGTCTCCTTTAACCAATAACGGCCGTGTTTTCACGAGCGTTTCTTCAGGTCGCTTAGCGAGATACAACCGAAAATTCCGTGAAAACACTTCCTTTCCCAACTCGCTTAAAGTTAAGCGAGGGCCATTATGAAAACTACTGGGTGACCAGTAATCAATGTCTTTACCCTCGTTAAATAAAGTTATTTATTTATTTATTTAAGCGAGTCGACAAATTTCATTAGAATTCTCATTAAATTTAAGAACACCAAACCAGGTAGGTTAAGCGAGTTGGCAATGAGGAGTCGCTTGCGGTTTTTCAGATCGGAAATACAACAGGCTTTTTATTATTATTATTATTATTATTATTATTATTATTATTATTATTATTATTATCATTATTATTATTATTATTATTGTATTGGCACGCGCTCTCTCCTCATTTAATCTTACCCGTGAAAAAAACGTATCATAATAAGTCGTTTAACGAAGTCTTCAAACAAACCACTTTCAAGAATGTTCGGCGAGGCAACGGCTGTCGTGAAAACACGGCCAACGTCGTTGTTTTGTGGAGAACAAAAACGAATGCTCTGACGGAGATGCGTGCCGCAAGTGCAGCATGATTATCTTTTTCTCTTTTAGACAAGAATAATATAATGTTTTTGTTTTGTAGCGTTAACGTTGTCGTAGCCCTCTTCGTTGCGTAAATTGTAAATTGGCTAACCGTCTCCAAATGGGATCCTTTGGGTTGAGTTTCAGTCGATCTCACCCGAACTAAAAATTTTTGCGTTAAAAAAAATGGATAAACAGTTCAATGATGCATTATACAGTCCAAGAGTAAATAACTTGTATTGCTTTTATGCAGTAAAGAAACCTCCAAAACGTATTGCATTATGGGGTGGAGTAAATTAGAAATTACCGCTTTGTTTACAAAATGTCTGAAAAACGTTTCAAACGGTTATAGGCCACTTTCAAAAATACCATAATACTCTTTGTTTGCCCTCTAAATGTTTGCATAAGCATTGTAAGTCCCAAGAGAAACTGGAAACAATGCTTATGTAAAATTTGAGGGGACAAACAAGGAGTATTATGGTATTTTTGAAAGTGGCCTATGAGAACCTCAATCAACACACCTCGATATTTAATTCAATTTTTGCATTCTAAGGAAATATGTTTGTTGGGATGAATTCATACCCTATAAGTTCAGCTCTGCTCGCACTAGCACGTGATTTTGTGCTCGTATCACAGATCCATGCATATATAGATACATATAGATACTGATAAGTTTACTTACATGTAAGACACTGATCGATTTCAAAGTAACAACAGATTTGCTAGTTTCTCCGAGAAACCAATAAGCCCTTTGACTTCCATGATCTAAAAGTTCATTCTCCTAACTACTTCCATAGATTTCTTCATTGGCTGGTCATGAGAATTTGGTATTATATCAGGATTATACCCTTAAGCTGATAATAATCTTCATTCTCAATACTTGTCTACATGACAGTGTATTGAAATTGAGAGGTGAATTTACAAGCTCATCAATCCTGGGAGCCAAAGGGTTAATTAAATAGACAACAACATAAAATAGCAGTATGTACAATCATAGGATAAAACAAACTTAAAATTAAAAGGTAAGTGCTCTGATATTGTTCGTAAAATGTGCAATACCAGACGCATAACATGTAAACAAAAGCTGAGCTGAAGATCATCTGTAGCTCTCGAGTTCAGCTAGCCTCTAGTAGAGCTTAGATGAACTCGTACTGGAATGATACAATGTCATGAAAACACCCCACTATAATTTTAAATAATGATTTTACAAGTAAAAAGGTTAATTTAAGAGATGATCTTCAGGCGTTCCAAGAGACCGCGAGTTAATGATATTGCATACAATAACAGGCATTTACTTCGAAATAAAATGTGAAATAATTTAGTTACTACCACTTGGATAGGGGGATTCATACCAGAGACGTAAGAAGACCATAAGTTATCCAAAGTGTGAGCGAGGTTTACTTCAGTTTGTAACCTTAGAAAGGAGGTATCTCTGATCTTTGGAAAAGCCGAACGGTACGAACCGGTCTAGTTTTATGCCCCTCGAATGCGTACTAGAGCAGATCATAGGATAAGGCGATAAACAAGGCGTCAAGGAAGTCTCAAGTTGACTTGACATTCTGTCGTACTTACGGCCTACTAAGGACTCCAGTATGGCTTCGCCTTGTGTGCCTTCAAAGTAGGGTGCATTAATTTTTGAGGCGATCGACGCAAATATTATTGTCTAGAGCGTGAACTTAGGAAGGCCGCTGAAATAAACTATACTGAACATCTTCGATATGCCTTCACGGTTACGTAGATCGCCATTGCGATAAACAGTTTTGGCATGTAGAGGACGCGAACATAAACACAAACATTGTACTGTTGAACTTAGAACTGACTATCCGAGGAAATGCTCCGACTTGTGAGCTTACCGTCCTCCTTCGTCCTGTCGCCTCCGCCGATCGAAGCCTCGTCGACTCATGATGGCTTTGGATGCGTTAAGACCAATCCCACTTTATCGAAAATAACGTCTTCCTTTGAATTCATAGCGTGATGGCACAAAATTTCGCCGCAAATCTTTGACAACGACCGACGAAAACAGAAAATTATGTACTTCCGGGTTTAATGTTAATTAACTCGTTTCCATTCCACTCTTAGACTAGCCTACGTTGCCACCAAGGTAACGAAGCCGCTTCTCCCATAATAGCCTCCCATGCATGCCCCAGGCAGCGTTCATAAGCCGATGACACACGGTTCAACATCCTGCAACATTTGTTGCTCAACAAATGTTGAACCATGTTGCACAGACGTGTTGAACGGAATAGAGCTGGTCTCTATTTTCGTTCAACATCGTTCAACAACGTTCAACGTGTTGAATGGCATATTTCAACATTCAATATGGCATGACACACTTTTCAACATTTGTTGAACAACAGCTGCAACATTTGTTGATCAACAAATGTTGAGCCGTGTATCACCGGCTTTAGGGCTTCATCACGCGTTCCTCGCCCACTAACGTCTGCTGAAACGAAAAACCAATTCCGTTCAATGGCTGTTTGCCCTCTATTTAAAGAAACCAATCAGCATTGACTAATTGTGTTGTGCCTAGCCCATGACATGCTGCGAAAGAATGCTATACAAAACACGAATTTTCCCAAAACTGGAAAACGACCTCTGATTGGTCCGTAATTTCAGGGGCGTAGCGTGAGAGTTTGAAGGTGTACGTACACACACGAAGAATGTTTCGAGCGCGAAAGTAGCTCTAAAGTAGGGGGGGTTTGGGGGTATGCTCACCCAGAAAATTTTGAAATTTAGGGTCTCGGAAATGCCATTTCCGACTATTTTCGAAGGCCATTTCAATAAATAAATGCGAGGGAAAATGCAGTAGTTAGTTGTTTATTTTACCCATCTGCCGAGTTTTCTCTGCAGCAAAGCTAAAACACAAACAGGGGGTTTACAGTACAAGCAAAGGGCAAGACGTCGCAAACTCTGTTATAACATCATCATCATAACATATCCTTAAAAAATAATCGGTAACTGGAGGACTGGTGATACTGAAGTCTGACGCCGTGTGGGGGACAGGGAGAACCGAAATAAGTCACGTCGACAGTGCCTGCCATATTTGTTGCCCGGGATTTGTCGCGCAGGAGCCTGGGTTCAAGTGTTGCGTTAGAAATCGTCCCGTGTAACATACCGTTGCCGCGACAAAGTTGCGTTAAAAATTGTCTCGTGTAACATGAATTAAAAATCGGCTCGTGTAAGATCACCTTAAGCATTTGAGTTAATTTATTGTCCTGTTAGACTACAGTTTTACATTTCTTTTACCTTTAGTTATACTTCCCGCACCAAAAATAGATGAATAAATAAATTCGCTTACCTCACTCTCAGCCTGGGTATGGAGTTCTTAGTATGTTCTCAAAGTTTTGGTTAATCTTAGACTGAACGTTCTTATAAAAATGTTTCTTGCAAAAAATAAGTGGGTTCAAAACATAATTTGGCTGTCGTAGCTAAACGGGACAACCAGACCTTTTCACTGCCGAGATTGAAACAAAGATAGGGAAAAGCAAGGACGAGGTTGTAAACGGGCAAGTGACTCCATGCAAAACAATCGCTTTCACAGGTTTTGATTGATTGATTGATCGCTTTTAGAGGTAAGACAACAACTTATTTTTATTTTACCGTTATATCATTACAAATTTTTTTACATTGGATATAATTATATAGTTAAAAGGGTATTGGCCTTCTAAAGTAACTAAAAGTTAACGAACTAGAAAGCCAATTTACATTAATTTCAGTAATAGATTACAATAATAGGATCGGGAGACGGACACATACCTTACACAGACACCGAACAACACACTACCAACAAAGGCAATGGATAAATGTAGAATTTAAGGCAGCAAATAAAACACACAATGCAGAACTGACCAAAGAAGTCCATGTATTAATCTTTAGTAATGACTTAGAAATTCTTGTTTTCAATTTTCTTTGAATTTACTGAGAGAAGTCGACTTTATTATATTTTTCCCATGAGAATTTTTTTGGTCCTTGAAGACGAATGTTTAAAGTTCCATAGTGAGTTGTTGCAAGGGATAAGTAATATGATTGATTTGCTGCGCTTCTAGTGTTGTAGCTGTGTATATTTTCTACGGATGTAAAAAATGTATCAAAATAAGAAGGCATTAAATTGTTACGGAACTTAAGCATGAACAAAGACAACATTGAAAAGCTTAAGACTACATTCACAGTACCCGACGAATTTCTACTGGTTGAAAAATTTGACCGGACATTTTGTTCACACGGAACCGTGCAATATATACTTTCGCTCCGTGAACGGATTAAAGTTTAATCTTTGTCAGTTGTTTTACCAACTGTTCATGCGCAGAGCGTTACTTAACGAAATCCAAAATGGCTTCTTCCAGCTGAGTCACCGCGCATCCATGTAACCATACCTTTTCCATGTAACAATAGACCACTTTCGATATATTAAAATTCAGTCCTAAACAAAAGATATCATCTCGAGGCTCTGGGGAATAAACTCATACAAATCCTTATATTTCTTCCCCAAAGCCTCGAGATGAAGCCTTTTGTGTAGGAGTGAATTTTAATATATCGAAAGTGGTCTGTTATGACAGTCAAGGTGTTCGTCCCCGATTTTGGCATTCAAATTTTTGAACCACGTTTAGCGTGGTTCCGTGTGGACGGAACCCTTAAATGTACGAATTTTCAACCGTTAGAAAATTCGTCCAGTACGGTGTGAATGTAGCCCAAATAAATTTAATCACCTAAAGAGGGGAGTTGACACCCAAAACCCTTCTAGATAGGTAGGTAAAGTTCATTTATACACGGTATGAATTCATATTTACATGCTCTCTCTCCTGGAGCCGTGCCTTTATGGATTAATTACTTAACAAATTGAAGGGGCTGTGTCACGGCAGTCCAGTCAACGTCCAGAACTTTTAAACAACACAAAACTTCGTGTCAAAAAATATCCTTCGAGCATACACTATTACGTTGCAACAGAGATAAAATTTCAAAAACTGTTAGGCTGAGCAATTTTTTAAAACAGCAATTACAACCCATTTTAAACTTCTTCAATTTTGGCCAATCTTACCTCCTTTCGCTTGTTTTGTTTGCCAGTTCGCAGTCGCTGAATTTGGCTAAAATTTCATGACACAGCCCCCGGCTTTAAATTATCTCACTAATGAGTTATGTGTACAATGAGTTATGTGTACAAGATTAATCTAAAAGCTATAAAACTGTCCTCTATTAACTATCACTAAATTGGATTGCGATTAAAAAC
>NC_090882.1:13730347-13742847 GCF_036669935.1 Montipora foliosa | reverse complement strand
TATGTCTACTTTCCCGTATGGTGTCGAAGTCTGGGGAAGTGCTTACAAGTCTGAGTACATTGGTCGTATTGATAAGTTTTGCAAACGTGCTTTTTGCAGAAACTAGAAGGGGTCGTGACTATGGGATAAGATGGTTACTAACAAGGATCATTGTCTCCATGATTTACTGCCAAAACAGAGAAACCGTACATTACGAGATCGTGGTCATAATTTTATACTACCTGGAGTCAAGACTGAACATTTTAAAAATACTTTTGTAAATAGTTGAGCATCAAGACTCACTTCGAAACCGTGACAAACAGCAACTCGGAAATAGTCCATTTCTTTTAGCGAAATTTGCATAATAATGAAGTTTAGTTCCCAGCGGAGAGAGAGGTTATTGTTCTTGCCATCAAACATGGCCACCATGACGACACAAACAAACCAGCAATGAGGGCCACTTCCAAAAATACCATAATACTCGTTCTTTGCCCTCCAAAATCTTGCATAAACGTTGTTATTTTTTCTTGGGACCACGGTACGTCCCACAATGCTTGTGCAAAATTTTGGAGGGCAAACAAAGAGTAGTATGGTATTATTTTAAAGTGGCCTTTAGATTTAGCTTCTCGTTTATGAAAGACGGCAAACGCTAAATTGAAATTTACGTTTTGCCAATAATATCAGAGAACCTGGTTTCAGCAACCTCTGATGTCGTCGCATCATCCACAAACTTGCAGACACAGGTGTCACTGAGTACTAGGTCGTTGACCATAAGATGTGATCATAAAATAGTTGGCAGGTTAGTTCTTATAACCAGAGCCCGAGACCTTTTCCTACGACCAAGGTCAAACTAGAAACCATCAACAAGCGATTGTGTATATAACCAGGATTGTAAGAAGAACTACCGCAACTTTAACAATTCGAATGTGGCTTTAGCGTTGTCTGTACTCTTATCGAACATCAAATTCGTCATCACAGTGGTCAAAATGGCGAAGCACAATATTCGTCGCCAGAGAAGGTGTTTATTTCAGAGCGTGACCAAGATCGTGACCCACAGAAAGAGCAATGTCTTTACCTTCCTCGCAATCTGATTGGCTTATTCCCAACATGATTGGCTAATACAGTTGCGTTACACCCTGACGCGAGCCACGTTGTTTAGACTCTTATCGACAACGGCAAATTAGCCAATCAGATTGCGAGATTACATGCTCTTGTGCTAAAAAGATTTTTTTTATTACGTAAGCCATTCTTCAGGGGCACCTATCGAGCAAATTAAGCCAAAAGCTTTGGAGAGATATATCTAGGCTTCTTGTAATGGACAAAGACTTCTAAACAGAAGTTTTCATCACCTAGAAAAAATTGATCTGTCCGGATATCTTACCTCAATATAAAGTGTCCGAAAATTTCACTTCAGAAATTGCTAGCAGAACGTTACTTTCTAAGAACTTCCAAGAGAACCAATTGGTCATCCGAAACTGCCAGGTGACCTTTTTGAGCGCCCAAAATTGCAAAAATATTCCCTCCGAAAACGTAAGGCACTACTTTTCCCATGGTTGCAAATCTTTTAGGCGATGTTTCAGTAAAGAAATCTATAGCTGTTTGGCAACGTAGAACCGAAATTCTTAGAACAGCTTGACTCTCCAGAACACATATTTCACCGAAGATTATCGTTGGGTGCCCCTGGTTCTTCGCAAATCAGTTTCCGGAGCAGGATCGAATATCATCGATGGTTTTCAGAAGAGTAGTAAATTTGCACGTTCACTGACACTCGTTTAACACATGTTTAATGAATTGTTTTTCAAAGAATATACACTTTGTGTATACTTTAATTGCAATTGATTGTTTTCAGTCAAATATTAAACCGCTTACCTTTTCATCTCAATAGGAAAGAAAAAAAAAATAAGGAGAAATGTTCCCTTTAAATTAAAGAATACGAGCTTGGCGGGAAAATGACCTACAGTATTGCATAAATAAACTACACTTTGCTCACCAACAGTTCCTTCATGTGAAATGCTCCGTAAGTGCTGGACCACGTCAAGTCTCTTCGCTTTATTAGCTTCCCTGGACAAGCATCGAATCCATTTCATAGTTTGATGATCTGGGTTTTCCAGAGAAGCTTCCACCGGTGGTTTTTTCTCTTTGAACAGACTCACAATTTGTTGCGGGTCGCATGACAGGGAAGCGAGAGACTCCTGGAGCTTGTCGGGAAGGGCCAGTACCTTGTCTTCATTTCCTAGCGAATATGAAAATGTGGTTTAGATCGGTTTTAAGCACTACGTTTTGTTAATAGCAAAGTCAACGTCCCTCGCAAAGCGTTATTCCATCGGGCTTCTCCCGGTGTATCCTTTGCTGTATTTTAAGCATTTAGTTAACCTTGATATACGAACGTCTCTTGTTTAATGCCACAGTTGTAATATCACTGTTCTACATAATTGTACTCAAGCTCTCGCCACCTGGCTAATTTAAATAGGGAGCAGGGATGGCGCAAGGGTGAGAGCGCCCATCCACCAATGTGACCTGGGTTCGACTCCCACCTCGGAGTCATAAGTGGGTTGAGTTTATTGGTTCTCTACTCTGTTCTGAGAAGTTTTTCACGGGGTATTCCCGTTTTTCGCTCAAACAAATTCTAAAATAGATTAAAAACTTCAGACTTCATGAGTGCAATTTTGAATTTTTGTACGGAAAAAAAATCTCGAGATTTCGAAAAGCCCTCTTCTTAGAATGTTTTGCCATGGATCACCCAATTAAATGAAGCACTGGCTAAACAGTTAACTATATTCCAGGTGAAGTTCCCAAAAGGGTTCAACTGATACTAGAATTCTTTTGAAGTCAGCCAAAACTTTGAACGACTCCCTCCCACCTAAAGAATGTTTAATGATAACGTTAAATCGATGTATCTTGTAAATTCACCTTCAACAGAAGAAACAAAATTTTTGTAGCTGTCGTCAATTCCTGACTTTGATACCTAAGAAAACAATCGAAATGAGATGTCAGACGTTTTCTGTAGTGGTGCTATTAACGCTTCACAAATTTAGAGATGCAGTAACATATTCTTCTCATTAATAACACAACTAGCAAGTGACCACGGTCAACGATTATGGGGACGCCCAGTGGTTTGACGAACCAAACCTAGGATGCAGAAGTCCTGAGTTCAAGTTCCTGACTAAGCCTCGATATTGAGTTTTTCTTGTCAAAATATCCTAGATTGGTCTTTCTCTGGCTGGTTTTGTGAATTTGTTACACTGGGCCCGGTTGTTCAAAAGCCGATTAACGCTAATCCCAGATTAAAAATTAACCAAGGAGTTTATTCCTCTCTTCCCAAATGCTGCTGATAAAAAACTGTAACATTTGCACAAGTCAATCTTGAAAAATCAAAATAAGGAGAAGAGACTTTCACCAAAAAGTTGAAAGTATGAAACAAAAGTTTACGCTAATCCTAGGTTAAGTTAGTCGGCTTTCGAACAACCGGGCCCTGGACTCTAAAATCCCTTAAGACCGCACCAGTAGGTGCGCGTCAAAACATAAATAAATAAGCAAACAAAAAATCATTGCTAAAAACAACTTGGGCATCCACGATTATAAAAGATACCGGCGCCATTGTAACTAAAATGCATGACAAGCAATTGTTGTTTTCATTTTTAACTGTGTCTTATGGGAGAGAGTGGTTTCCCTCAACTACTTTCTCCGAACCAGTTTTAGTAAAAAAATAGATGTAGCTGATGGATGCAATTGAGTCATCAGTTCTCCAAAGAAAATGCATAATTGTTTACCTAAAAATAATTCAATAATTAATTAATTAATTAATCCTAAATATTCCTATTATTACAGTTGTTGCATAATTGTCCATAAAATTTGCTTAAGTATAAAAATGAAATATTTACAGGGAAAATAATCACCTTAAAAGTAAAATCCAAACGTCATCAGGGAGATGATGATCACCCTGATAACGACCTAGTGTCGAAAACGTTCGTATTTTACTTTTTAATGTAATTTTTAGCCCATTACATAATTGTTTTCTTTAGTGAGTGATGAACTGGTCAGCGTTGCGACCCAAGCAACTTAGGGGATGCTTGCACGACAAGGGTACGATTTTCATTCCAGTGCAAATTTATCCCGGTTTTCTCTCGATGATATTTGTGTTTGCTGACATCAGTGGTGCCGATGCAAAAATTGTGTATAAACATGAGCCACATAGGTCCGAGTTCACCCCAGTACTGTTGTACCGCATCAAATTTCTCTTAAAGACATGAAAGTCATACCAGTATTATTTAAATGAATGTAGTCATAATAGACATCGGGAGGTTGAAGGTTGCACCAGTATTACGAAAAGACCTTGTTAAGCAGTTGAGAGGAAAGTGTTTTCCAAATTTACACAATTTTGTAACATTTTGTTGTACCAGATTTACCTTATGATCCAGTGGAGGAAACCAATGTGTAAACTGTGACACTGCCACTCTGGTGTTTATAGCGGACGCAGATCTTGTACAAAACGTGGCAGCATTGGCAGTGCGTAACTCAGAAATTGGCCAGAAGTGTAGGCATTCCTCCTCTTTGCATCCTTGTTTGCAATGCACCGGGCAAAAATTGACCGCACCTCTATTACAGCAGACTGGACAGCTTATACTCATTTCATATCTCATATTCTTGAGCCAGAAGAACTCGTGGCGCATGCACTCTAGTATCAAGGCCACTTGACTACAAAAGGTACGCGTAAAGGTGCCGTTACTGCTAGTGTTGTCACGTTGGAAATCTGAACAATAGCTCATGTTTGAGACTAAATCTTCAACCGAGTCATGACTAATATTCGCATTATGAACAACAATCTCAATGAAAGACGAGTGACAGACTAAGATAACGGAACAGTCGTTCTCTGTTGAGGTGAAAAATCTGGCAAAGTTGCAAAACAAATGAAGCTTCATGGCTGATTTCCAAAATTCTTCCTCGCCCCACTGAAAGATCGCCAGGACCAATCGGGGAAACAACCCTGCCGGAACAAGACCATCTTCAAATGTCAGAAACAGAGATGGCAGTTCTGAAGACGCTACCAGCTCAGTAATCTTCTTCGGCGGAAACGACTTTAACAAAGATGGTACAAGATAGCTCTTGTTTCCTGAAGCATCCAGCGGCCAGAGACACATCAAGCTAAATTTCTCCATGACTGCAATGAGACTTTTGTAAGTTTCTTCGTCGTTGGATAAAGATTTCCACACGTGCTTCAAAAGCTCTTCATCCAAAAGTCCATGTGTTTCGAGCTTAATCCATTTGTCTAGTAGTTTTTTCTCTGTAAGTTGATAAGCCGGTTGCACAGTTATTACTTTCTTAAACACATCAATCAGCCACTGAGGATCCAAGATAACCAATTTATTCAACTCTGGAGAGTCGTCAAAATGAATTATACTTCTGAGGTCGTGCAAGTAGTCCAATAGTGTTTTAATCTCTCTCTCTTCTGTTACGTTGCAGGTGTTTGATGCAATATCTTTAGCGTCTTTCAACGAAATGCACTTTTGACCCTCCTCCTTCAATGTTGTTAGAGCCTTCTTAAACTTCAGCCACTTGATTGGAATAGCTTCGCTAATGTAAGGTAGTTCCTCTGCAACAGCCAGAATTTGTCGTCGCAGCCGTATAACCTCTGAGCACTCAAACGTAGTACCCGATTTTCTGTTATCCACAACGAACACGTCACTGAACAAGTGGATTCCGTAAGGCTTGCTTTTTAGACAGCCTAGGATTTCATAGGCTATCTCTCTAGGATTGCGATTTTTATCGTACGGTGTATCGGCATGAGTGCACACTAAGAAAACGGAAGGAAGCTTCTGTGGCAGCACTCCTTCAGCAGCAATCTTCGCGGCCTTCTCGTGGTCATAGGCACATCTTGATACAGATGCCACAGATCTCATCCAGAAATCCAGATGATCTAAATTAGTTTTTAGATTGAAGGTGTCTTGGTGTTTCTTGTATACGCCTTGTTTCACCAGGGGCATGGCCAGTTCATTTGGATTGAAGCTGAGATCATAGACTAAACAGTAGATTGCTCTTTCAGTAAGAAAAAGTGGATGGGTGACATAATAAACTGACTGCCCAGCGAAATCCCACAAAGTTGAATAAATGTTTTCTCTATGGTCCTCCCAGTTACCCTTAAGTAACGTTTCAGTTTCCATTGCTATTTCTTCTGGAATGTAACGGCTAGAATCAGATAAGGTTTTTGGATTGTGTTCTACAGGGCTGGATGGTTTGCTAAACGCATCTTCCATGAAAAACGCTGCTGGTTCGATGTGTGTTTCATCGCTTTTGGCATCTCCTTCTGTCTCAGATATAAAATGCGCTATGGGTACTTTAGTTTCATCATTATCACTCGGACTTTCGCTTGGTTCAGTCAGTGGGCGTTTATTCCCTTCCTTTAGCTTGTCCACAATGCACCTTGCAGCGTGGTAATCAAACGAAAGAGCTGCATCAGCATCCTGCTCGTCGCCTGCCTTCCCTGTTCTCCATGTCTCAGTAGTCACCCTGAAATTACAAGGATCAACATCTATTCCCACGGTGCTGTCTTCTTCTGGATCAAACCTCATTCCTTTTAACGACTTCTTTAAGCTCGTCTTTCCCGCTCCATCTTGTCCAATAAGCATTATCGGAACTGTTTTAACGCGCGTTTTTCCTTG
The DNA here is from genome assembly GCF_036669935.1 of Montipora foliosa. NCBI lineage: Eukaryota > Metazoa > Cnidaria > Anthozoa > Scleractinia > Acroporidae > Montipora > Montipora foliosa. Next base: position 13,736,212 of record NC_090882.1, on the reverse strand, counting down.
GGTAAGGGCTTTTTCATAGGCTTCTGATGCCAAAGGACCTCGAGCAAGAATCTCAGGATGAACTATAAATACATTTAGTAATAAAAGAAACTCACATAAGATTTCAGCATAAGAACCAAGGGCTTTTCAGAAAAATAACCGTAAATACAAAAATTCGCAAAAATATTTCGAAATATTTGAAAAATGGAGAACAATTCAAAATGACAAGTTCTAATAAAAAATAAGACTTAAACAGCGGTAACAAACAGTACAAACAAGTGCATTGTTTGAAATTATTTGCTTAACGTTTCGTATGCTTCGACATACATCTTCATCGAAGTTTACGCACTAAGTTGAAAATCTCTGAAAAAATCAGTTGTGTTGAACACTGTCTTCTTGTTCTTTGTGTAGAAAACGTAAAGGTTTGAAATTGATGTCAAAAATTTAGCTCTTCCCCACCCGGTAACTTCTTCTAACAAACTTACCTGTGCTACGTTCTTGCTTCAGACCTTCGACCAGAAAAGCCCTTAGAGTTGCTGTAAGATTTCTTATACATCTTATTATTATAAGGCCATGATCGAGCACCATCTACAGAAATAATACAAGGGACGTAAAGTAACTTTATTCCTTTGCCTTACAAAGTTTAAAAATCAACGATTTGTTTGCCATGGACAACAAGTCGGATTAAAACAAATGTAAGCAGTATTGAAATGATTTTGTAGATATTAGAGTGCTTTAGATTCGGGGACGAGAACGAGTACGAGTACGAGTTTATACGCGCTCACACAACATGCGTAGCTCTCCGCGACACCGTCACGAAGGCGGGACACTCGTTGTCACCCACTCGTTGACAACGAGATTATTAACAGAAGTCGTCCTCTTGAGAACGAGTTTTTCAAAGGTAAGTTTTAGTGTGTGAAATTTGTGCTTGTCTTTTCATAAGTTAGCAAAAGCAAACTTAGTATCGTAGAAAACGATTTCCGTATCAAATGTTTTACAAACACTTGTTTTGCGTTAAATTTTTGCTTCCCCTAATTCAGGGCAGCTATTAAGTCTTAAAGATATGGAAACAAGACCATCATTTTAAAAAACAATTACTTCCAAAATCAAAGCCTAAAAAGCAATTTCGCCCAGAGACATTTGACAACAGTAAATTGCTATAATATGGTTGACACTCTTCTGACTTTCTTTGAAGCCATGGCGAAACGAGTCCTTTTTATTTGGAAAAGAAAGCACGACGCTCAGCTGCTGGGAGAGGTAGTTGTCGAAGAGCCTCATAGATACCGGTCAGATTCGAAAGAAAGAGGGATTGCATGGACCAAGATAGCAGAACATTTAAATAGTCAAGAGAGTGGAATAAAAGTTACCAAAAGATCAGTTAGAGAGAGGGTCGATAAGTTATACCAAGAATTTAAGAAAAGAGAAAAAAAGAGAGCAGGGCTAGTGGAGTGGACGTCGAATATGATGAGATACACCAGGCCCTGGCCGACATCAATGACCAGATTGTGGATTAGGAGGAGCAGCGACAGGAGAAAGAGGAAAGTAAAAACGAGACAGCCGAAGAGATGAGGAAAAGAGCCACAGAGAAGTTAAGTGAAACAAAACGACGAAATAGTGCAGATGATGAAGATAACTCTGATTACACATCCCCCGAAAAGAGAAAAAGCCACACCAGCGTAACAGAGCTCTTGGAGAGGAGTATTGAAAGAAAAACCACTGAACATGCTGAACAGCGGTTAAACAGAAGAAGGGAGCTTGACTTGAGGGCCGAAGAATTGAGTCAACAAAAGGAATTCCAAGCCATGTTAACGTTACTCCAACAACAACAGCAGTTCCAGCAGCAACAACAAGGAATGAACATGGCCTTGTTAACTACACTTGCTGAATATACTGAAAAGATCAACTGAAATTACTGATGATTGGCATTTTCACCAAATTTCAATACTAAATCATTTTTTTATTTATCGTATGGAATACCATCCATCATCTTTATGCAAAAGGAAATGATTAACAATTTTTTTATTGGATGAAGGTAGATTATGATAGAAAGGTTCATATTTTAAAATTCAACAACATTTTTCCATTTCCCTTTACAATGGTTGTAGCACGTACATGTTATGCATATCTACAAAATCAGTTCAGCTGTTTAAACATTAAAAATGCATATTTGTAAATGAATATTCATTGCAAGTTGGAAAAAATGAGGGGCACAGATCATCTATGCACATGTCATCCACATTGATTACTTCATATTCACCAGTAAAAGTCATATTCATCAGTGAAAGCAAAGTACTGACTGGAAATTTACTCATTGCAAATAAATACATTCTGGTTCAGTTCTTGTAAGTTGGCTGAATTTTTTATCCCTAAACAAAAATTAATAAAAAAATTTTAAAACCCTGTAAACTAAAAATTAATACCGACGTTTTGGCAAACTACCTTTGTCGAGGAAGTAAACAGAAAAAACAAGGCAGTTTTGCCGATACGTACCTCGGTATTAAATTTTCAATTTACAGCGTTTTAAAATTTATTTGTTCACTTTTGTTACCATCAATAATGCTGCTCAAAAGTTTTTCTTTTTTGTTATCCCCTTGTCAGCTTGACAAGTAGTTAATCTAACATAGCTATTCAAAAGCTCTAAACCTGAAAATAGTCTTGTAATGTAGGGGGTTGAATATCAAAATAGGTGCTTGTGGTTGATCCATGTAGGCAAGTAAGGGCATTTCTCAGGAGAGCGCACACTGAATACATTACACCTATTGGACTTAATCCAATCTTTAAGTTCTTTTTATAATCTAGAAAAGCAAAGTATGTTACTATGTCCTTAAACATCCACTCCACAGACTCCCTTACTGTACTCAAGGAGGAGTTAAACTGTTCTTGGTCATCTTTCAAATGACCTCCCTTGTAAGGTCACTGAAGATGAATTCTCAGGGGATACGCTAGGTCACCATATATAAACAGCGGTTGTCCCATGGTGTCAAATGAGTGCTGCTGAAGGTCATGAAGAAAGCCTGGCATCCTTAGCACGCCAGCATCATGCCTTTTACTCCCCTCTGAGATGAGAAAAAAGTACAATAGTGTACTTACTTAGCTAATTAGGGTTATAATATTCTTGCAGCTGCTGCCAAGAACACCTTCAAATGCAAAATTATTATTTTTTACTGAATAGTAAGTTTTTGAAGGATTATTACTGTGGATTTCCTATCTGCATTAGTATATCTATTTCACAAAGTTTCAGTCCTTGCAATTTATTATTTCCATTCACATATTTGAACCTGTATTACACTTGGAGTTCACTCTTCTATAAGGTCTTATTAGAGAGGTACTGCTAATCAATATACCTGACGAAATTTTGGAAATAATCCATGACTAAATATGTCAACAAATACATTTCTAAAATAAATATGAAATAAAAGTTATAAATAAAGAAGAGAGGGGATAAGATGGTAAACTAGGGGATTGGGTGTAAAACTATGCACTGCAGTGGAGGTTTCCACTAAAACATTTGCGTAAATTTGATCATGCATGAAGTGTATTAGTAATAATAATTTAATACTTCTATGGAGCAAAATGCATTACAATATATGATCTAATGCGCCTTACAAATACAACTAAATATAAATGTAAAATATCACTATGTAAATCTAAGCTAAATATTCCACAATTCTATGGTAAAAATATGTATATATGTACATTATTTATATCTTATATATTAAAGGAAAAAGCAGAAAAATAATAAGAAGAACGTCTATAAGAGAAAAAGGCCTGTTTAAGAGGATACGTTTTCAGTTCTCTCTTAAAGATGTTCATGTTGTCCTCTGCCCTAAGGGAAGGTGGTAAAGTATTCCAAAGCTCTGGCGCGGCCACAGAGAAAGCTCTATCACCAGTTGTTCTTGCAGATCTTATTGCAGGTCGAACTAACATGTTGCTATCATTACATCTTAAATTATATCTTAACTGAGCTTTGTAAGATAACTAATTATATACTCAGCAAATATCTTGTTTTTGATTGGCCAATGGCGAATGCATAATTAGGTTATAGAGTGCAATCCAGGTTATAGAGCGCAATACGGAAGTTGATATGGAAACACCGGTAAGCGCCAAATTTGAACACCAGAGTGAAAAAAATGGCTGACAGTCGGTTTGCTTTATCAAACCGAAACATCGTTGAGCAACGTAAATAAAATGTGAAAAACAAAATCACGTTGAAAGCTACACAGACCTGGTTGAATGTCTGGCAAACATGGGCGACTGAAAGAAAACTAAACCCAAAACTGGAAGAATACGAGCAGGAACAAAGTAGCGCGTTTGAGTAATTTTGTTGAGAATATAATAAATAAAAAATCATATCAACCTGCTCGTGCATTTCGTGATTTATGGTCAAATGTTGAGAACTTTCAAAACATCACTCGTGCCCATAAATCACGAAATGCACTCGCGTTCATACGATTTCCTATGCATATCACTAAGATAAGGTGGGTTAGATAAGGTGGCTAGGCCATGTAAAGCCTTGAAAGTCATTAAGATCATTTTTAAAAATTAATAATCCTAAATTCAACGGTAACTAATGAAGATCTATCATCACAGGAGTTATATGTGAATAGGCGCGGTATTTGCCAACAGCCTGGCAGCAGCGTTTTGAATATGTTGCAGTTTTCGAATATGGATGGCTGGCAAACCATGTAATATAGCATTACAGTAATCAATCCTGCTTATAACCATAGCTTGGACCAAGGTCTTGACTCCTAGCCTCTAGCCTCCAATAGCAGATATTCTCTAATAAGCCTAATATTATGTAATGAATAAAAAGCTGATTGACATGTCTTGTTTATATGGCTGCGAAACTGGAAATTAGAATTGAACCAGACTCCTAAATTCCTAGCTTCATTTACTGGTGGTATATGTGTGTCACCGACTAAAAGACTATCATTTCGGACTTTTAAAAGTTAGGTAACGATTCTAAAAATAATTATTTGATTTTGATAACCTAAGCTGTCATAAATTTCACCATACAGTCGAAGATTCAGAATGTCAGTGACGCAGGCTAAATTTTAATAAAATGTGTTCCACTGCCAACAAAAAAACTATGAACTGTACAAATTCTCAACGGAATGTGTTCATCTCAATATTTAGTAAATTCAAAATATGAAGAGGTGAATGTTGCTTTTTGGTAAAAGATAATTAAATTATGCACTTGCCAAGGGGGGGCACTTCTGAAAGACGTTCTAGTGATACATCTGATTTTTCCACCCCAACACTCTGCCACCCCCTCTTCCTGTACTTAATAACTGGTCCTTCAGGTTTCAGAGGGAGCATAAAATGGGGAGGAAGTACGGTTGAACGATTGCATTTATGGCTTACCAACTGGTCCATAGAAATTGGCGATTAACCCATTTGCTGCCACAACTGATTGAAACTTCAGGGCGTGCACCCCTTTGTGCCCATTGTACACCACACGCTGGTTGTCTCCTGGGCGACAAATTGGGCGAACTGTCCCATCCACAAACCCCCAGCAATTCTCAAGAGCTGCTCCCTTTCCATAGACAACAAGAGCGAAGTTTTCCAAATGTTCGCTAATTAGCCAAGGCTGGTCGAGATCTCAAAGGAAGCACCCATGGTTAATGTAAATAAAATTGGTCACCTCATTTAAGATTAAGCTCAGCTCGGACACAGAACGACCAAAGCGAGGATTCATGTCGGAGAGACGGCATGGGTAAGAAAAACGTTTCAACAAAATTAGCAGTCCTTCCGTTCCTGAAGATACCGTGCCATAGGGGCAAATAAATGTTTCTGGATTTTTTAGTGCTTGAAGAAGGAGAAGTAACTCTTCAGGAGAAATGGCGTCAAAAACATCTTCTTCAATCCTTTCGTAATGCTTGTACG
>NC_090882.1:13720347-13722847 GCF_036669935.1 Montipora foliosa | reverse complement strand
CAAACCTAAATATAAACAGACTACGAACTCTCGCGAAGTTTCTAGACAGTGACGCTAGTCACGCAATGCTATTTTTCGTAACATAACCCCCTCTTGAGAAGAAATTTCCTAAATTTCTACTAACAACGAAAAATTAGTTAGATAGTACCAACTGAGGAGGCAGTCCAGTGTCTCTTAAGTTATTCCTCTACTCTGCTTAGATAATCTGCTCCTACATTCTCAGATCCCTTGATAGCCTCAACTCTGAAGTTGAAACTCTGAAGGAACATTGCCCAACGCATTAGGCGTCCATTAGCAAACTTCGCACTGTTCATGTTATTCAGTGGCTCGTGATCTGTTTGTAGCACAAAGGGAACTCCATACAGATAAAGATGAAACCTTTTGAATCCCCACACAATGGCTAAACACTCTTTTTCGATGGTTGAATAATTATGCTCTGCACTTGACAATTTCTTACTTGCGTAGCAAACGGGGAATAGCTTGCCATCATGTTTCTGCATTAATACAGCGCCAATACCACTGTCTGAAGCATCAGTCTGCAAAAAGTAGGTTTTCCTTGAATCTGGCAGTCGAAGGACTGGTTCCTTTGTTAGGAGGGCTTTGATACTCTGATAGGCTTTCTCCTGTGCCTCACCCCATTCAACTTTGTTAGGTTGGCCTTTACGCGTGAGGTCTGACAGCGGGGCTGCTAATGCGGCGAAGTTGGGGATAAAATCTCTGTAATATCCAGCCAAACCCATGAACGATCTTATCTGCTTCTTAGTAGTTGGCCTTGGAGCATCTCTAATCTTTGACACGTTGTCTTCATGAAGACCAATTAACCCTTCCTCCAAACGGAGACCAAGAAAATCAACGGTGTTGACTCCAAAAAGACATTTAGTCGGTCTTATGGTCATTCCAGCAGCTACTAATCTTCTAAACAACTCTCGAAGCGCCTTGATGTGCTCTTCCCACGTACGGGTGTGAACCAAAATGTCATCCCAATAAAATTCAACGTTGTCCCGTCCACACAATAGCTTCTTCATGGCCCTCTTTAAGGTCGCTGCGGAGTTGATCATACCAAACGGCATCTTCAGGAATTCATACGATCCGTCAGGCGTCACAAAAGCGGTCTTCGGTATATCCTCCTCAGGAATAGAAATTTGCCAGTAGCCCTTGCTCAGATCAATTCTGGTGAAATACTTGTCACCATTCAACTTCTGGAACAAATGCTCAGCAGTTGGCATAGGCTCAGGATCAAACACGGTTAACTTGTTCAGTTTACGATAGTCCACGCACACACGATTTGAGTTGTCTTTTTTCTTAACAACTACCACAGGCGAAGCATAGGGCGAACTTGATTCTCTTATGACTCCCATCTTCATCATGTCTGTAATATCCTTCTTCAGCGATTCTCTTAAGCTATACGGTACTGGGTATGGTCTTGATCTAACTGGTTGGTCGGATGCAAGCTTGATATGATGCTGAGCCAAACTTGTTGTGCCTGGGGCTTCTGTGAACAAACCCATTTGCAAGATCCTTGAACATCCTTGACTGACTCTTTCGCGACATAACCACCAATCTCCAGAAAATCAATACTATCCACAGGGTCAACTTCTTCTACTTCACTCTCAACATGTTCGTTCTTACAAATGTTAAGGTTCGTTTCAACAACAACTGCTCCAACGGAAACAGAATCCTCTCGCTCAAAATACTTCTTCAGTAGATTAGCATGGTAAACTCTCTCTTTTCCTTTGACTCTCACTCTATAATCATTGAGACCAACTACGGCACTAACCTCAAATGGACCTTTCCACTGCATTAGGAGCTTGTTGTGGTCGGTCGGTAGCAGCACTAACACTTTATCTCCAGGTACAAACTTCCTAACTTTAGTCTTCCGGTCGTAATAATGCTTGCCTTTGTTCTGGGCTTTCTGAAGCTCGGTGTGCGCCAGCTTGAGGGTATCTTCAAGCTTCTCGCGTAGCTCGAACACATACTGATAGCTGTTCTTTACTTCAGGCTCCTCCAACTCTTTCGTCCAAAGCTCTTTGAGAATAAACATCGGTCCTCTGACAGCCCTTCCATACAGCAACTCAAACGGCGAAAAACCAGTAGACTCCTGAGGAACTTCACGATATGCAAACAGCAACGGGTTAATATAGCGATGCCACTGTCTTGGCTGTTCGCTGTACAATCTCTTTAACATGCTCTTCATTGTTCCATTAAACTTTTCCGTCAGGCCATTACACATAGGATGATAAGGAGTCGTGGTAAGCTGTTTAATGCTCAAAAGCCGCGTCACTTCCTTCATACACTCAGAGACGAACTGCGTACCAAGGTCACTCAAGATCTCTTCAGGCACTCCCAAACGACTAAAGATATCCACCAACGCTTCTGCCACAGTCTCAGTATCAATGTTCTTCAGTGGGACAGCTTCAGGATAACGAGTTGCAAAGTCGACCAATGTCAATATATAGCTATGACCGTCCTCACTCGGGGGAACAATAGGTCCAACCAGGTC
>NC_090882.1:13700347-13712847 GCF_036669935.1 Montipora foliosa | reverse complement strand
GTTTGTCTTAAACAGGGTCAGGGTATGAGGGGCCGCGCCGCACCTACCCACCCAGGGATATATTGAGTACCCCCCCCCCCCCCGGGGAGTAGGATAGGATAACTTTATTTAGACACGGTAAACTCATCAGTCGCAACCATAAAAACCTAATTAATTACCAGAATTATTACAAATTATATAACGACTACAGCTACATTATTCAAAATTGTTCTCAGCAATCAATAAATATAACTATAATATTAAATGACAAAATAAAAACCTGCTTTACATGAGTGCCGTGTATAGAATTGTAGATTATTTTGATGAAAAGAAACGCTCGCAGCCAGCCCGGAACGCTCTAAGGGAGTCAGCCTGCCTCAATTCGATTGGTAAATTATTCCAAAGAACTGCTCCAGTGTAGCTGAAGCTATTTTTCATTTAGTTTGTGTGTGGCTGTGGGATAGCTAGTTTGCCCTCTGTGTCCCTTAAGGAGTAACTGGAGACGCTACTACGGTCAACAAATTTAGAAGTAAGGTAATCGGGAGTAAAACCATTAAGCGACTTATAAACCATCACAGCCTTATGGATTGTTCGTTGAGAATCAAGTTTTATCCATCCAAGTTTTTGGATAAGGTTATCAGCGTTGGCATCATAGTTCGAGTAAGTGAGTATACGCGCAGCGCGATTTTGAAGTTTTGTAAGATTACTGGCTAGGGTTTTGCCGCGACATCCCCAGACAGAATCGCAGTAATCAAAGTGAGGCTGTACTAAAGACATGAAGATTGATCGGAGAGTCTCATGTGCAACGAAAGACCTCACTCTCTTCAACGCTCCAATACCAGACGCGATTTTCTTACATAAAGTCTCAACATGAACATTCCAAGATAAAGTCTGATCAATATGAACACCTAGAGATTTCGTAGAGGTAACTTGAGTTATAGGTGCACCGTCAATAATAAGTGACGGAGGGTTGTGAAACGTGCTTAGCCTTTGCCTCGATCCGATCAACATAAACTCAGTTTTAGATGCGTTAAGAGTAAGCTTGTTAGCAGTTAGCCATTTTTCAACTCTAGCAAGATCCTCATTTAAAACAGTGTTAATACTTTGGGTGTTATTACTAGCAAAAGTTATGTGTGTGTCGTCAGCATACATTCGAGGTTCAGAATTTAATAGACAGTAAGGTAAGTCGTTAATATATATTAGAAAAAGGAGTGGACTCAGAATTGTACCTTGAAGTATACCACAAGTAAGGAAATGGTCCCCAGAGAGAGAACCATTTATAAAACATCGTTGCTTGCGGCAGTCCAAGTATGATCTAAACCAATTGTATGAAGTGCCACTGACACCATATTTCGCAAGTTTAGACAAAAGAATATCGTGATCGACGGTGTCAAAGGCTTTCTTTAAATCCAAGAAAACGACTGCGTTTACATTACCCTGGTCAATGTTGTAAGCCTAGCTATCGGTAGCTTCAAGTAAGGCAGTGACAGTGGAATGAAGAGGTCGAAATCCCGATTGGTGTCTTGAAATGAGTTTGTGTATAGTAAGGTAATTATAGAGTTGATCATAAATAATTCTCTCAAAGACTTTAGCTACAACTGGAATTACTGAAATTGGGCGGTAATTATTTAGATCTGAACGATTACCCTGTTTGAACAAGGGGATGACTTTCGAAAGTTTCCATTCATCAGGGAAAATTCCAGAAACAATAGAATGATTAAAGATAGTACAGAGTGATTCGGCTATTAAGTCAGCACATTCGCGCAAGAGTTTTGCAGATATTCTGTCCAAACCAGTAGATTTTGACTCACATAATCTGGATAAAAGAAGAGGAACCTTAGAGACGCTGGTCGGTTTTAGTTCGAATGTGCAGTGACCAGTCTCAGCTAAATAATCCAAATGAGAAGAATTGTCTTCATTGGCGTGAATATCATTTGCTAACTTAGGCCCAATGGAAGAAAAATTATCATTAAAGGCGTTAGACAACTCATGAGAATCATAAATAGAATTGCCACAGGGGAGCCTAAGTTCGCTTATGACACATTTGTGTGATTTCCTAGACATAAGCTCATTGACAATCCGCCAAGTGTTACGTGGATCACCTTGGTACTCATTGAGGGCATGCTTATAGTGACATTCTTTCGCACGTTTGATTTCATTGTTTACTATATTGCGAAGTTTTTTGAATTTACGCCAGTCCTCTGCATTACCAGAACGAGTGGCTTTTAACTTAAGAATATCTCTTGCATGCAAGCGCTTTTTGAGTTGCGAAGTAATCCAAGGTGATTTGCAAGGGCGAACACGTTTATTACGCAAGGGGGCATGCTTGTCAACACAACGAAGGAACAGTTTTTTCCAGGCTTCCCACATATCATTTAGGTTATCATAGTTACCTATAATCTGCCAGTTTTGATGTGCAATATCTCTACGAAAATTGGATAAATTAAAGTTCTTAAATTTTCTATAGGTAACTGTAGTATGGCCCCTCGAGGGTAAATCTATAGAAAGCTTGCGATAAGCATAAATAAGGCTGTGATCGCTTATGCCTATATGAGACACTCCAGAACATACAATCCTATCAGGACGGTTAGTAAAAACGAGGTCAATTAAAGTTGAAGAGGATTCAGTGCAACGAGTGGGATCAGTAATGAGCTGCTGCAGGCTGTAAACGTCAGCGATGCTAGAGAGTAGATTTGCGTTATGGTCCAATTGAGGAGCAGCTAAGTTGCAGTTCAAGCTTGCCAAGCGAAGCAGAAAACAAAACCTAAACAAACCGCGAGTGTTCATTTTCATGCTTTAATAAGGTTCAAGTCCACTCATTTAACCCAGGGCAAAGAACGACCCATCATTTTGTTGGCTTATACTTTCAGTCGCTTCCAGTAATTATAATAGATAAAGATCACAAAACGGCAAGTACTGTTCAATTTCAAATATGACCGTCTGCTGCGAGCGAAAACTTGAATAGTGAAACTGTCCGCTGTCCGTGCTCGTGTAGTCCCTACCTATATCAATACGGTATTTTATGACTTAATCATTTTAATGTGGTATGGTCCTTGTGTTAAAACACAAATCTAACTATACACGAACAAGCTATTGAAGGCCGAATAAAATTTACAACGGGAATTAGTTTGTAGAGAACTGTGGTGCTGCATACTGGTGGTCAGTGAAACACGAAGCGCTGGTTTTGTCAACGAGTTTATAACGGTAGTATTATCACCCTCAGAAAAGGATTGGAAGAAACACGTCTCGAACATTAGCCTTTCGTCTGATGAATGGTCGTACGGCTAACGCTTGAAATGACAGCCATACAGTCCTTCACTGTGGTGATTCGACCCGGTTAATACCAAATCGATCGATGAAACCACATTTTCGAATAAAATTTAGCTTCAAAGAAACTGAAGACATATGCAGCTATAGTGTCGGCGGAGCTTAGTCCGATTTTGATTGAAGTGATCGCGAAGAAGGTTGTAAAGAACGTCAATTCAACAATACACTATTTGCATAATTAACCGTCCACTGTCGATTTAACCGCAGGTTATTAGTACACCGAGAAGAATGATCTTTGCAATTTGGTCGTTAACGTTTTTAAGGATCGATTACCACGGATGTATTTTAAAAATTCTGCTTGCTTTAGTTCCACAGATGGAAAAGTGCCTGTCTTTCGGAGAACACACCGATGACGGCTATAAAAGAGAATGGTCAGCACCCAAATCGAAAATGAAAACCATGATATTAAATGTGAAAATACTACTGCATACATAGATATTTCCTAAGCGTCATTTCAGTACTTCTCACCGTAATCGCTGCGGGACGAACCTACTTGCAATTGAGTCCATGATGCTTGACTGAGTTGTAAGTAAACTTATACTCTCAAGCGATGAAACCTGCAATTTTAAAAGGAAATCCACGAGCCACGATCCACAAGCCGAAAGTACTTCCTCAATGCTCAATCACTGTCGGCTCAAGTGAATTCTGGGTAGTTGACCGAGCCACCTGGGGGCGAGCCTAAATATTTTCCTTATTTTTTGCGTAAGTTGTGCCAATTTTAAGTTCTTCATGAAGTAGGATTGAGGCCCTGCCAGGAAGTGGGGTAAGGAGGGGGGGGGGGGGGGGAAGGGGGTCCCGTGTCGCTTGTCTGAATTTTAAAAGGTCTCGTGTAGGTGCTTTATCAATGTTTCACGTTGCTGTGACCTTTGCTGTCGGAAATTTAAAGAAAGGATGTCGTTTGTCGCGATTTCAAAACTTGCGTTGGATTGGACGTTGTATCCGCATGGAAAAAGACGATCCTCAAAAAAAATGATGTGATTTGGAACACCGACCATACCACTGGGACTTGTGGAAGAAACTTGGAAACGAATACGACACTGACCCTGTTGCACTGCAAGCTCTTATGCGTGACAAGAAAGCTTTGAAAAGCTGGCTCGACCCTTTCTCCTCTGCAGAGGTTCGGTTATCGGTAAGGTGATCGGCTTTGATCGGTAAGGCGTCAGGATGTGTCCGCTGTGCAAGGTGAGTGCAGGCGCAAGAAACGAGAGATCTTTACCTCACTTGTTTCGCCTGCGTGTACCTCGCTCAGCGGATTCACCTCCTTGAGCCTCTGCGGAGGAGGAAGGCCTGAGCAACTCCACAGCATGAATATGCTAACTAAGTGTAGGATAAATCAACACGTTACCTACAGACGTTCTGCGAAGAAACAAAATTTGCGATTTGCATAAATGTTTTACAAATTTTTAAAGTTCTATGTTTTGCGGTACACACTTCAGTCGCCGTCGATTAAGAAGGTGGACGGCTCACAACCAAAGGGATGTAACGTCACGTGACCTAGGTTAAGGAACGCGACTAGTTATTTCCTTCTCGGGATTTGGAGCATTGCTGCATCTCGCCACATCGCATCTTTCAGGCATTTTGTGGAGTAAAGATAATGTTCACAACACTGAAAACTCACCTTGTTTTCTTGAAGTCACTAACTACGCCACAGCGCTATTGTTCCCGAGAAGAATCTCTCTCAATCTCTCTCTCTCTCTCTCTCTCTCTCTCTCTCTCTCTCTCTCTCTCTCTCTGATTATGTACAGTATCTCAGGGAATTCTCCAGGGTCAGGGAAGCTGTAGTAATAAGGAAATCCTGGTTAGTATCAGGTGTTGCAGTATAAATAATGGAATATAACAGTTTAGTGGAGTGCTCTCCAGTCCGTGCCAAACTTGCACTCCAGAAACGTTCGTATCAGTTAAAATCAAGGGAACAAAGAAAATGTTATTTCAGAGCGTGACCAAGATCATGATACGAAGAAGGAGCAAGCGTTGTCTATAACTTTCTCGCAATATGAGCCAAAATGAGCGTTCGTGATTGGCTATTGCATTGCGTGACACATTGACGCGTGCATGACGCGATTAGTGTTGCCTGGACTTAGGCAGCGTTTACACGAACGCGGTTTCACATCGACTCGGTTTCACGACTTGGAAGTGTTAACATGGAACCATTTTCGCCAGAAAATCAAAGTCGTGATGGTATAAGCGAGCGCTGCACTACGTGGTAAATTCACCATTTGAATCGAACGATGGAAATTTCGCGCCAAAATAGTAACCGTATTTAAATCGATACGATTTCGCCGTTTACACAACAGATGAAACCGTATCGTTTTGAAAACGCTCCACTTTGGCAGCGTTTTTAAATCGACCCCGTTTCGTCAAAGGTCTTGATCGGTGTTGCGTAACCGTATCAAAAAAGAGGCGGTTACAAATCAAACCGAGTTCGTGTAAACACTTCCTTAGGCCAAGACACAAATATGACGTGAAATCGCCTAAATATTTTTCCGGGAATTCCCGAGTTTTTGTATCTAAATGTCTTGGTTTTTTCCTTAAATATCCTGTTTTTTCTAAATACCTCGAAAATATCTGCCTTTATTACTAGGTTTCCATATGGCTATCCAGTCAAAAACTGAGTGGCATTTTTCCGTTTTTTAATTTTTTCCTTTGTCGGAAATCGGAAAAGTTGCACAATAGGGTCTTCCCTGTCCCTCCCCTGCTAAATATTGTCTTTGTGCTTAGAGTCTTCTGCGCGTATCTTTGATAGGTTTCAGGGGGTAGTAGAAATGCGTAGATTTTATCTAGTGGTCACAGTAGATTATTTAGTTAACCTGTAATGGCGTCGAAGGCGATGTAACGCGAATGGTGTTTGAGCGGATCTTCAACAAAATATAACCTTACGGAGCTCAAGAATGGAACGTCAATTCGATAAACAAGACAGGCAGTGAAAAGTAGTTTACTAACTGTGATGTTGTGCTCAACACTGAAACCTGTGGTAACTCTGTCAGATTGGATATGGGTTTTTCATTGAAGGAATCGAACACCTTGAATGCATCTTCGATCTCTGTTCTCTGGTTACTTATATTTAGGAGGGTAAAAAGGGGGGTGTTTGAAAAATATAAACACTCTCAATGGGGGTACCTTAAATGATGAAAACGAAAATTGTCGTTAACCAATGTAAACACAATTAAACAAAATAGAATATTTAAGAGTGTAAAATGATGTTGACAGGCCTACATGACTCCCTTGTACGTTATCTGGTTCCCTGTTTTTCCTTTGTCATAATTTTGCTCTCTCGAGTACATATTTAAATGAACGCCTCTTTTAGGCGCTTCCAGTAAGATTTCATTTAGCAATGGTTTTTGTTCTACGAGACCTTAGATTTAGAGCTACATACTTCGGTGTGATATTCTTTCTTCCAAGAAAATGGTTTCGTCTTGATGATACATTTTTAGTTTCTTGGTGTTGATTTTTACCTGCAGCAGGCCAGGGTTTTCGTTTGAGGCCGGAGTCCGTACGTTTTCTCCAGTGGTTTCCCATTCCACGTCCGGTACTTTGATGCCAGTATTTGAGGGGTTTGTTTTATTTCTTATTCTTATAATTTACTTTACCTACTTTTTGAAGAGAATTTGAGTGAAAACCAGCCTTGCCTGGGAAACTGCTTCTTGGGTTCCAGAAACACTGGAAACAGCGTTTCTGAGTGTTCTATTTAAAAACTTTTCTGGGGGACATGCCCTGACACCCCCTAGGTAGCTCGCGCCTTCGGTTCTCGCAAGGCGCCTTGCGGCGCTAAAAATGTCAAGTCGGGTGCTTTCAGAAATATGTCCGCTACTTTACAAAACTGTCGAAATTCTGTATCTGCAGTAATGTGATTGTGCCCTTTCGTACTTTTACTGATAGGCTGAGTTGTCGGTGATAGAAGAGAGTAATTCTGCTTTTAAAACTTTGACGCGGCCAGCGGGGTGATATTTTTGTTATCAAGCACCTGTTAGGTTGGATCAGTGAGATAGCTGGCTTTCTAAAGGCTTTGTTTGCTTTGCCTATTTTCTGCGTTTCTTAGCAGATCGTTACGTTCTGTGTTTTTTTTCCTTAATTGTTTCGCTCGGTCTTCTGACTTCTACATCGTGTATTGGTGTGTGGCCATGAGGTAGGTTAGGGGTGTCTTACGTACTGATTTTAGGGATAGTAAAAGGGGGCCCCTGAAAATATTTAATGCAACAAGTAGGGGTCCTCCAAATGTTAATTCAGATTATAGATAATTTCTCATCAGTCCCCTGAATGCCATAAAACTTCAATTTGCTAATAAGGCTTTGATGGGGTACTTTATCAAAAGCTTTACTAAAATCTAATATGATCATATCCATTTCACAAGGGAACTTTGCCGGGCCAGGGTTTGGATGAATATCTCCCGCCCAGGAGAAGGAGAGAGAAAAATATTCTCAACATCGTGACCTTTCTTGGCGAGCCCAAAATGGCGGCCAGGCCAGTTCCAAGAGGCGGCTTGATGATATTTGCCAGGAACGAGCAACGTTGGAGACTGTTCATCTTCCAAATCTGAGCAGCATGAGAGCAAAGAATGAAAAAGGGTGGCAAACAGAAGTGGAAAAACGGGAGCAAAATAAAACTTGACCGCCATTGAAGACCACGTGGTACTCCGCTTCGCGATGTTCGTCTGTTCAGTTTCTCTGTTGCCTATCTCAGGGATTTTATAGCACAAAGCGTTATTAGAAATAGTAATTTTAAAAAACAATGTTTGAAAGATCGGTTCGAGTTCCGTGGATATGTAATTCCACTTGACATAGAAAAATTGACAAACGGAAGTTAAGGTTCCATTCGAAAAAGCACCGTTCAAACCCGGAAAACAAAAGATAAACTTCATAGTCATAAAGTAAAATACTCGAGGCAAATCACACGATCATCCGTTTCGAGAAATGAACACGTTGTCTTATTATTGTGCCCTTGTTGCCTTGGTTTCAGACTACCACCTGGACGTGACCTCTTATGAGCTTGCGTTGGTGTCTGTTACTCATAGTGCGATGACAGCACAATAATAATGCATTTCCTTTCCAAGTAAATCACATGATCGTCGATTTCGAGAAATGAACACGCTCGGATATTTATTTCCCAGGGTAGTTAAATATTAACCAAAAATGTCTTAATGGATGCCCACATATCGTGTAAGTCACTAACAGATGAATTCAGAAAAAGTGTTCCTTGGGTACTCCTGGCAATTCATTACTAAACGAGGTCAACCATATGCCCTCCTGATGATCATCTGGGTCAGTGACAGCTATGCGAGTGCTTGTGCTCTTTCGGCAATTCTGAACAAGCATGATTCTCTTGCAAATTTCGCATTTGCCTTTGGGCAAAGTTGCTATTTGTGCGAGCCTGCCGTCGCATCTCCTACATACATACCACGCATTGAAATTATCTAGCATTGGGATGTTTGAGATTAGGATGGTAGCTAAGGAACCTTCGATGTTCATGTCGGGATGAGGAAATTCTTCATCGATTTCAAGAAACGTTGGAGTCGTTGTGAGGAACTGCTTGTTGCTGAATTGCTTGATTTGTAGTCCAACAAGGGAGTGGGAATGGTCATGTTGCAGTTGCTATATGGCACCTCCCCATAATGTTATCTTAATTGATCCTCAAAGAAACAAAATATTTGAAACATGCCGCCTCAGATATTGGTGTGAAGGATAAGATAATGTGTTCGTATGCGGGTAATATTTTCCTTACCTGTGTTGTCCGTTATAAAGCAGGAGTCGTTCAGTTGAATGTCTCTTTCACTAGGTGTTTTCACCATTCGACGACCTTGCCTGGTTTTAGTAAGTCGTCCTTTGAGTGTGACTTTTGTTTCTGTTTCAAAGGCTGAAATCTGGTCGATAAGCAACTCGGGTTCGGCCTGGTCAGGAAGGGTTACAATGTCGAAGTTCACATCATTGTTAATTGCTTCTTCAATCTTCGTTCTTTTGTTGACTGTGATGTCGTCAGTGCCGTTATAACTGTGTCAACGAGTTACGTTTCGAATCTTTACTGGAATCTCTGACTGCTGGTGATTATTAAAGAGGATTTCAACTTGCCATCAAAGCATACAGCTCCTTGGTATGACTCAGGGTCTGTTTGGATGGTAAATTCGAAGTATGGCAAGCTGGTTCTCTTGCTTCTTTTTGTTGCGGAAATCTTTTGCACTTATCCAACGACCACCTTGTCTCCCATACTACTTCATTCAACTCTGTGTTCTCTGCCACTCCTCAAACAGCCCAACTACGCAACGATTTCGTTTCTCCTTTTTATTGGTATTTGTCGGATCGAAATGCACCAATTACCATACAGTAGCTGTGGAACCGAAATGGACTGCAATCCCAAGAGAGCTGTAGATAGACGCAAATACGCAAGAGAGAGCCTAGAAGGGATGCACGTGAAGGCTAAAGTGATAAGAATATCATACTTACCCTCTGTGTATCCCGCTCTCAGAGAGGGAGGGTTTGAAAGGGACTGAATAAGTAAGTAAGTTGTGTGTTAATGTTAATACTATTTTGATTTTACTTACTCCTAGATGTAGGTGAATTTGTGAATTTTATAGATAGTTTTACAGCATCATGATCGGGGCGTTACTAAACACAGGAACGGAAAGGAAAAGTACTGTTAGTGTCTCCTGTTCCAGCTCTGCCAGTCTTCTCAATATTTTAGCCGCCATTTCTAAATTTCCGAAGCCACAGTAAACTACGTTTTTCTGGGAATCAAGCTCCATTATCATGCAAACGCTTTCTTTTGTTTCATTGGAAAAACAAGGTTACTGATCAGGTGAGTGAAAACACTCTATTGGTGTCGAAGACGTGCAATAAAGGTGATCAAATTCACTGAATTCACTATGAAGAATTGCAACGCCTTATCATGTGTTTCCCGACTTTTGAAGGAAAATAGAGGTCCTTGACACATCCTGTGTCGCGTAAAGTCTGGCGGAGTTTAATTTTTGCAATTGTCGAAGTTCACTTTGAAAGTATTTAAATACTTCTTCATCCTTTGAAATGTAAAGGAATAAAAACTAAATACAAGCCCACAAAGAATATTTGTGTCAGTTCGACAGCGTTACTGCGTAACCTGGTAAAATTCCGGCTTTCACAGTTCACAGCCTGAGCTTCAGTGCACGTTTTCCTTGCATTTTCAAATAAATTGCTGGTATCCGCAGAGAAAGCAATATTTATTCGATATGAACGTATTAAAAATTATTGGTTGAATTCCAATACGAATACAGGCTCCCACGTGTTGTTCTCACCAAAACAACTGTCGAATTTCTGTCCCAGAGTAAACATTTTTTTAAACCTGGTCACCGCCTTTGTTTAAGAAAAAGAAAGAAAGCCCGTCGCCTCGGTAAGAACATTTTTGAGTGCCCTTTCGGTTTTTCCCCCGACTCGGTCATCATTTAAAATAATGAACCTTTCCTAACTTGACCAATGGTGTTCAGTGCGCATGTGCAACAGCTGACCGTGTCCCTTTAAGCAATTGATAACTTAACCCCTACTATGTAATCTGATGGTCTTTCAGCAAAAACACAAGATTTGTCGCAACCCTCAATTTTAATAGACCAGGAGTAAAAAATACATCTATTATGCGGCTACTTTTTCTTTAACTGTATCAAAAATCCCATCTCATTTTCTAAAACAAAAAAACCTTTCCCAAAAAGTACACTAAAGATACCTACTGAATTCCCAAATTTTTTATGTCGGGCTGATCACAATTTTTGCCATTATATTTTGGTTTTTTTTTAATTTCAGTTGGTTAATTAATTATTAACTGATCCCACTGTGCACGTAATTGTAAAAATAGTTACCTTTCAGGCCCAGAAACTTCGAAAGATAAGACTACACACGCTTTCCATATTTTTTCGCTTGACCCATTCTATCTTATGTTGAGTGACGAACGCCAGTTGGTTCCTTAGCGACGTCGAAAGACTCAAACTGTTTGATCGCGAAAGGTAACTACTTTTTTCGCTTTTGCTTTATTTCTTCGATGTGAACTTTTTTATGCCTGGTTATAAAGTGCAACGATATTCATTGCTTTTTGGTGAAAAATGCGTGAATATCGCAAAAAACCAAAAATATGAAATCTAAATTGTACTTAATATATACAAAATAAAAATGTTGCAGCAAAACCTCATAGCGCACAGCAGCGTATAAAGGTACTACGGTCAAATGAATTTCCACATTCGGCATGTTGGCTGCGATTTGATAAGTGGATAAAGTAGCATCTAGTTAATCTATCTTTCTCTATTCAAAACATTCGCTCATTTATTTGTACACAGCTGATTTCCAATTCCTAACGATCACAGTAACTTTTTTTCAGTTTTTTACAGTTTGTCGGCTATTACTGGAAGCTCACATTCACACAAAAGATGATAGACAAATCCAACAGTCAAGCGTCGTTGCAGAGCAATATGAGCCAAGAGAGCATCGGCTGGATTTGTAAAACGTGAATTAAGGAAATCAATCCGGTCCTTGTTCAAGCCACACTTCTCTGCAACAAGCTGCCACTTGTCCGCAACTGTAAAACAAATGAAGGAATAAATTATTACAGGTTGTGCAATAACGATTCTATAGAGGCACTGTATTGTGCCCTCTGAAACGGCAGTGTTAAGCTCAAGACAAGGTTTACAATCTGCAGGACTTTTGGCTATTGCGACTTTCATGATAATTTTAAGAAGCGTTCGTAGTGTTTCTTCTAGGACGAAATTTTCTTTGAAACAGTTGCAGCAATGGTATAAAGAAATACCTATTTGCAGTAACGCTAGAGTTTCAATGTAACTTTCCTTCAGTTTCCTTTAACCGGCGTTTATGAAGCGTCTTCACACGACGGAACGCCGGCTGTGTTGGTGTCCCCCGGGACAAAGACACGGCAGCCATGATGGTGTATTAAACTAATGTCCAGTGAGTTCAACTCAATCTTTACAGGATAACATCACAACACCTATTTTCTCTTTGGTTAAATTTAAAAGGCATAGCTGCTTATCACGTGAGTACAAAACGCTCTTTTGTTACACCATATGATGTGCTAGCACCTGACAGTTTGAGTTGAATTCTTAGGTTAACTGTTTAGTTCTTTATCTGCAACTGCAGTATTTTCGATCAACAGCAAAATCCAGACAAAACAAAATTGAAGAAATGCCATGGCGATTATTAGAGTTCACAAGGAGAGGGGAGTGACCCGCAAATACGACT
>NC_090882.1:13675347-13682847 GCF_036669935.1 Montipora foliosa | reverse complement strand
CCGGTTTGGTTCCTTAAGCTCCTCATTGTTTCTTTAAACCACCTGCAGGCCACTGTAGGGTGATAGAAGGGACAACTGTCTCCCTTCTTGCATTCTGGCCAGAACTTGCACTTCTCTGGCACTGCTTGCTTGTTCTTCAATGGAGACATATCTTCATTTTCATCTAAACAAGAAATGAAAATGTAATGAACTAGTTTCTTGTGAGTTTGGGTCGTTTTTTGGTGAGCTACGGTAGTTGTTTCTTTTGAGCTTGGGTTGGGTTTTTCAGTATAACCATTTGACTATACACTAGATATAAAATTAATATTACTGTATATTGCATGCAAGTCCTGTAGAAGACCCAAATTAACCCATTGATTCCTAGGAGTGAGACTTAGTAGATTTTATTCTCAGACTGTCTAATGATAGTAGTATGATTTATGCTCAGATTGAAAACAATGTTGATATTTAAAATTACAATAAAATAAGAGAAAATGATTAACACATTAAATGAAAGGTATTACAATTGAACCCACTGGGAACTCGGAAAAATCCAAGCCCCAGATGGGATTCGATCCCACGCCTCCCCCAGGGTTTAGTACGGATACTCTAACCACTGAGCTACTGGAGACTCTATGGTGAGCAAGGGTGAAATGTGGGTCTTTGACTTGAGCTGCATCATGCAGCCACAGAGTCAAAATAGCGACTGACAGCATAGCTGATAACTGCATCTCGCAGTCACATTGAGAGCATCATTGAAATCCAGTTGCCCGTATTTCTGTGAACGATGCGGCCAACCAACCACTAAAGTAAGCGAATGTGAGAGAATAATTAACACATATTAAATGAATTAAATGAAAGGTATTACAATTAAACACACTGGGAATTCGGAAAATCCGAGTCCCAGATGGCATTCGAACCCCTGAGCTACTGGAGACTCCATGACATCATGTTTGTAGACAAAATAGGCCTTTTGCAACTAACGATCACATGGTACAAAATACGCCATGCTGGAGGGGAAGCTCATTATTATTTTCCTACTGAGGCATTAAAACAAAGAGATCTGAACCAGTCAACCTTGACTTGTCTTTGTTTTAATGTATATCTGTGCACACTGAGGCGACATGTAGGTAAAGGTAAAGTCTCTGCTTAAAAGCCAGAAGGCTCATCAGGCCGGCGCTTAACTCCGGTTTCAGTAGCATGAAGCGACTAGGAGTATTTATACTCCCCCCTGGATGGGATGCTAGTCCATCGCAGGGTTACCCCCAGCATTACGCCAGTACCCATTTTATACACCTGGGTGGAGAGAGGCACCGTGAGAGTAAAGCGTCTTGCCCAAGAACACAACACAATGTCCCCGGCCAGGCTCCGAACCCGGACCACTCGATCCGGAGTCGAGCGCACTAACCATGAGGCCACCGCGCCTCCCAAGGCGACATGTAGCAGGGACAAAATCACAACATGTGCACACACATGAAAATGTTGCGTGTACATGTTTTAGGGATATGTTGCAGCGACATACCCCCTCGTGTAAACAGATACCTTTATAATTGTGCAACACCAATTTGGGGATTATTTTGTCCCCGCGACATGTCCCATGAAGTTTAACAAGTTAACCTTTATGGGACACGTCGCTGGGACATGTCGCTGCAACATACATGTATCCCTGAAACATGTACCCGCAACATTTTCATGTGTGTGCAAATTTTGTGATTTTGTCCCTGCTACATGTCCACGCTACCCTGACTCTAATGCACGTCGCCTCAGTGTGTACTACAGACCTATTTGTTTGCTGCAAATTGGTCCCCCCGTGTCTGTCTACCTTAATGCCGGTTGAAAAAGTTGCCGATGGTCCACCAAACCAGCCGAAAACGGTTTTTTCTCAATTGAAAACGAAGAAACCCAACCAACCTAAAACGGTTTTTCCCAACAGAACACGACCTTAGGCTTTATAACCAGAGCCCGAGACCTTTTCCTACGACTAAGGTAAAACTAGAAACCATCTACATGCGATCGTGTATATAACCAAGATTATAAGAAACTACCACTATTTAACAAATCGAATGTGGTTTCAGTGTTGTTTGTATTCTTATTGACAACCACATTCGTCATCACGTAGTCAAAATGGCACAGCACAATATCCAACGTCAGAGAAAATGTTTATTTCAGGGCATGACCAAGATCGTGACAGAAAGAAAGAGCAAGCGTTGTCTTTAACTTCCTCGCAATCTGATTGGTTTAGTTCCTGAAATGAGCGTTTCTGATTGGCTAATACAATTGCATTACGAGTTGACGCGAGCCGCGTTGTCCAGACTCTTATCGACAATGTCAAATCCAATCAGATTGCGAAATTACAAATACTTGTGGTAAAAGAAGTTTTCAGCAATGTCTGTTGCGTAAGCCATTCTTTGCTGATCAGTTTCCAAAGCTGGATCGAATATCCTCGAGGCTTTTCAGAAGAGTAGTAAATCTGCATGTTCACTTACACTTGTCTTTCAAAGCGAGTTTAATGAATTGCCCGTTCACTTTTGTGGAGTACACACTTTGTGTATGCTTTGCAATTGATACTGAAAAGCCTTATGACATGTTTTTGTTTTCAGTCAAATATGAAACAACTTACTTTTCATCTCAATAGAAAAGAAAAAAAATGGTGAAATGTTCCCTTTAAGAGAATACAAGATTGGCGGGAAAATGATCTACAGTATTGCACAGACTGCAGGTGAAATGCTCCGTAATCAGAAAAGCTTCATTCTCTTGAGTGACTGAGTATATTTAAAAACTATTGACCCAAGTGGAGGTGGCTAGTGGCGGATATCAACCCCTAAAAACCAACACTGAGGTGAATAGTCGTTTTAGTAAATACCAAAACAGGGTGATAATATAGCACATAAAGATGACTTTAAGCAAGAAAATTAACGATAGTAAAATAACATGACGTTTCGACGACTTCATGTCATCATTGTCGAATGAATAAATTAGAAATAACAGAAAGGCATATTTATAGATTTAGAAAGTGAGAAAATAAATTGGCATGAAAGCATTCAGGTAAAAAGTTTTGCGCAAATGGAATCCGTTTGCGTGTTCAGTTTCGGTCCTTTGTTCTTAATCCACAGCATTTCATAGATCAAACAATCGAGTTTGCTACGGCATTTCTTTAGGACTTTAAAGTTCTTAATTAAGTTGGTAGGTGTTAAACCGTGCGCGTCCCTGCCATCTCCATCAACGCGTAGAGGAGCATAAACATTCCGTGATCGGAAAACATTTCAGGGACGCGCACGGTTTAACACCTACCAACTTAATTAAGAACTTTTTAAAAGTCCTAAAGAAATGCCGTAGCAAACTCGATTGTTTGATCTATGAAATGCTGTGGATTAAGAACAAAGGACCGAAACTGAACACGCAAACGGATTCCATTCGCGCAAAACTTTTTACCTGAATGCTTTCATGCCAATTTATTTTCTCACTTTCTAAATCTATAAATATGCCTTTCTGTTATTTCTAATTTATTCATTCGACAATGATGACATGAAGTCGTCGAAACGTCATGTTATTTTACTATCGTTAATTTTCTTGCTTAAATGTTTATCTAAATCGTTTTTTATTAAAGATGACTTTAACTCATTTATTCCTGCAAAGATTACAACATTTTCGATTGCAAATCACGCGAGAAGTGCTCAAAGGTGATAGCTAACACCGAAGTGGAGGTGGCTAGTGGTGGACATTAGGCTGAATTAGCATCACAACGGGAACGTCAGTGGCGACGGCGTGCGCAGAAAAAACACCAATGAGAATTCAGAATAGAGTAGACTCCACTCTTTTCTTCTCTATTCTAAATTCTCATTGGTAGTTTTCCTGTGCGCGACGTCGCCACTCACGTTCCCGTTCTGTTGCTAAATCAGCCTATTAACCTCAACACGAAGCGGCGATCAAGTTAAATATCCACCACAAGCCACCGACACTAAGGTGAATAGTTGTTTTAGTATATACTAAAACAGTGAGAAAATATAGCACAGAAAATGGATTTTAACTCATTTATCCCAGCAATGATTAAGATATTTTCGGGCGCAAATCACGCGCGAGTTCCTCGGAGGTGAATAACGAAGGATATTCAGAGTTTGAGTACCGTTTTAGTATGTACTACAATAATAAACAATTATTGGATGAGGTTGAGCATGATATCATGAATTATCAAAACCGAGGTCTGTGTTATCTGTAATTGTTCAAGGTGTCTTCCAAGGATCAGTACTCAGACCCTTATTTTTTAGCAAATTCATGAATGATATTTTGCATATTTCCTTTGTTACGAGGATCAGAGTTATTTTTAGTTTATCTGTTATGCAATTCCAGACTTTTCTCGAATTATCTAAGAATCTGTAATATTCCAGAAATTTCTTTTATGTGACTCAGCAGTTTCCACAAATAGTACTAGGGGTGTAACGATTAATCGAATTCTCGATTAATCGCGATTATGACCGTTCGGTTCGATTCACGATTATTTGATTCGACGATTCGATTTTGGTTCGATTTTTTGCATACCTTTCCAAAAGTGCCCTCAGTGAGTCATTATATTGTAAACTTAGAATCCAGATCTCAATAAGATGTGCGTTTTTCATTGACAATCGATCAAAGACGCTAACTTGCAGTTCTTGCGCCATGTTGCTTGGTAAAAATGTTGCCCCTCTACCACCCCTTGAGAATTTCCAATAAGGCAAACCATGTGCCTGTTCATTGTCACGTTCTCAAACATGGCGACGAATGACCAAGCGATTGTGAATCCGCCTGCTTCTTTTCGATCCGCAGTGTAGAAATATTATGGTTTTCCGACTGAAGACGGAACAACAGACAAGTCTAAAACTATCTGCAAAATTTGCTTCGCAACTATCAAGTATTGTGCCGGTTCGACCTCAAGCATGAGCGCACACTTAAAAAGTCAACACAGCATTGATGAAAAGTCAGAAGTGTTGCAGTCAAAGACGGCAAAAACTTCGCCGGGTACCAAAAACAGTACTGAAACTGGACTGTCAAAAATTCAGGATGTTCTGGAGAATAAGTTGCCGCGGTCGGGCAACAGAGCAACGGCAATAACGAAGTCTATTGGAGTTTTCATTGCAAAGGACATTGCGAGTTTAGGGTTGTATGTTGTTTACATTGTGTATCATCTTGCAAGAATTAAAAATCATTAATATTTTGCATAATCGAATCGAAATAATCGAAACCGAAAGACAATAATCGAAATCGAATCGAATCGAAAGGAACATGAATCGTTACACCCCTAAATAGTACACCTTGTAATAGGCTATAAATAGCAACAGAACATTCTAGATGCCTACAGTAAAAGTATAAAAGCAGGCTTGTAAATAATAGAAAAAGCTCTTTCACCCTCGTGGCCAGCTGTGCTTGATGGATGCGATAACTGTGACGAAGCGAAAATCAACTGCGATGACTATGGTGAAGCGATAACCTTTGACCTTGCTATATCCGGAGAGAAGAAAGAGAAGAAAGAGAAGATAGCTGAAAAGGGAAGAAGATAAAGAGTTCAGAGTTTATTATGAAGTCCTTCCTGGGAGTTTTTTTTTTTTTTTTTTAAATTAATAATTTTTTTTTTAAATATGCACACTTACACCATAAAACATTGCAAACTACAGTAAACGATACAATGAGTATTGCAATACGAATGTGACATGAATTACAGAACTACTAAGCACTAATTGCATTAAAATTAATTACGTTTTCTAACATGAAAAAAAAAAAGATAAATAACAATAATAGATAAAATAAATAAATGAAATAAGACTTCGAGCACTTCTAAAAACCATCTCTTTCCTTTAGGGTTACATTTATAATGATCAGTTTTAAAATAGAGGAATCAATATTTAAAAATTCAAGGTTAAGGTTAAGAGTTTAGGAGACTCGTTGCAGTGGGGACAGAAGTGGCTTCCATTTCTTTGAATTTCTTATTGTGTTGTTTTCCAATTGGTGCGTCTGTTTCAGAGAAAGCAAGAAGTTGTTTTTAGTTGGGGATCGTTCTTTCGAACGGCAAATCCTAATGTAGTGCTTAGCCATTAGGCAAAAAAAATTAATTTGGAGTTTAAAACCTTCGAGAATAGTTTACAAGAAATTAATTTCTGCATTTACAAAATATCGTGGACATTTGGTCGTCCATCATTTCAGTATTTCTTACCGCTCTCGCAGCAGATCGAAGCTCTTTTAAGTCCACAATGCTAGGTAGAGTTCCGCATAGCTTTGAAATTAGTCCTCTGTTCGTATGAAGTGATAAAACTGTCAAAATGAGGAGTGAAGCACACAGATGATCAACAAGCCGGAAGCACTTCCTCGTATGTCGACTGTAGTGAGTTATGGGTAATATATAGACCGAGCTACCTGGGGACAAGCCTAAATTCCTGTTTCTTCCTTCCGTTCACTTTCTTTTTTTCCCAGTCTTATGTCGCTTGTTTTACAAATTATCATTATTTTAAGTTTCACCTAAAATATATAGTATTTCGCAAAGCCTGTAACCTCAAGCGACATACAGAATGAAGCACTTTGCTAGATTGAGCTTTTCCACCGAGCAAAAAGGTAATTCCAACCGGTTTATTTTATAATCAAAACGAAGATTAGCAAATGGCATTCTGAGAAAAAAAAAACCATCAACAACTTAGTTTCTGTCATAAGAGTACAGTTGCAGCTTTTAAGACCAGCGGTCATGAAAATCCGCGCAAAATCTGAATTTCGTGGCAGGAGTAGAAAGATGGATTTCCTTCATCTTTGGTCTATGACTAACCTTTAGGTAGGTAAACAATGTGGTTCTGTTAATCCTTGCCTAAAACGCGCTTATTCGGGGAGAATTAAGAAAAGCGAATAAGAGGTCCGCATGTCGCGAATTTCGCCAAATAGAAGACCGAAAACCCACTACTTTTAATTAAGAAGGCTCCCCAGAGTTTTATGGGCAGGCGCAAGCTGGGCAGTAGTATGGCCCATAAAGTCTGAATCGCGCGTGTTTTTCTGATTTTTGTGACGTCAACGTGTGCAAATCTGTAAAATTAACTGCTAATTTTCTCGCGTTCCCTAAAGTATTTTTTTTAATTGGCTCAGTTCTAACCACATACAGTTCCTATCAAATACCTAAAGTTCCTATAACATTTGTTAAAATCTGTCAGCGCTAGCCGAATGTATTTAGAAAAATGACAAATTACAGAATATTGGCGAGACCGTCTGAACGACCTTGACTTAATTTTACCACTTCAAAATGTCAGGCAATATCATTGCCATAATGTGACAAAGAATAAAAAACGTTCACCGAAGAAAATAATAAATATTAAGGATTTTTGTCAAAAATAATAATTTATCTGCCTGTCATTAGATGTGTTGTTGCCATGGTAACGGCCATAATCCAAAAATTGACACCCAAAAAATAAGCCTTACTTTATCGGTACCCATTCTGGTAAGTCTCTACAGGGAAAACTGTAAGAGAAATCGACTAGGTTTTCTTTTGTAACTCGTGCCCTGTAGCTATATTGAGGG
>NC_090882.1:13652847-13665347 GCF_036669935.1 Montipora foliosa | reverse complement strand
GAAAGAGGCACAAGGCATTAGCATTGTTCTCCCGATGTGCACACTGCTGTCTATGAAGAGTATTTGCGTGGTCAATGGAAAAGTAAATCAAAAAATCCTCAAACGAACCATGACCCTAGGGCTCATCCGTAAAGCTCGGAGACGCACTTTTATCTGACATTTATTTGCAATCTATTAAAACAAAGGGGCGCTAATTATAAGTATTAATAGGCGCAACCTTTCCTTTGTTACCAAATTGAAGAGCATATGAAAGGACTCTTGCTATAACATTAGATCACCCCATATATAGACACTAGACAGGAGCTTGGAAACGGTGGATCTTAGTTGAATTGTAACATTTTAAGCTACATTCAAAATTCTGTAAACCAGATAAGCATCGAACTATGTCTCATGTTTTTAACATTTGGTTAACCCTTGCCTCAGCGGTTATGAAATGCTAGGTTGTACACAAAAGGCAAAAGTTTAATACAACAATTCATGTGAGAGTGTACGGTTGGAAGCAAAAGTTCTCAACATTTAAAATGAGGGTATAAATGCATGAGAAGCGACCCATGGCGTTGTATTGCGATTTACGGAACAAACGCAAGACACTTAAAAGAAGTCAACTAAGTAATCGCAAACGAAAATCCTTGGGGGACTGACTTATTTTCAGATTCTTTTCAGCCATGGCAGGGTTAGAATTCAAATTATACCGAAGCATACATTGACATAACTTACTAGTAATAACAAAAGGTTAAGTCGTGCAAGCGACGGAGACGAAGCATAGGTTAACATTTTTTTAATTGAAAAAAGGCTTTTACTCGTCGTACATTTCATGTTTGTGGGTTGGTACCGACCAAAGCTCTAGTTTAGAAGATTGGAAAAGAAAACTGAAATGCATTCAGTGGTGCAAAATAGTTGGCAACGAGTTCAAATTATTGTGAACTGTATCAATTCCACATGTGTTTGTATTGACTTCAATACACATGCATTTTTTTAAAGAACATCAGCTCTTTTCAAACTCCTCCACCTTTCTCCCTGTTTTTCTTGTGAAACACTCTCTCAAAGAAAAGGCTGCAAAACGAGCCAAAATAATTCCTGACATGGAAGAGAAATGCTTCGCGCGCAGTGGAGTTTCTTTTAACGCTAACCATGAACCTTGTTATCGATCATTCAATTCCGCTTGTGATTCGGTACGGAACTGCTCATTCACGAAGAACAAAATCTTCGAACGTTCCCGACAAATTCGAAGAATTCTGGAATCTTGTCTGCTATCATCTCTGGTTCCCAGTCTCCGCTTTTTAAGGCAGTGTCCCACTCTTTGCAATGCAAATGGAGGTCAGTCTGTTAGAAAAGCAAGAAATGTCATTAACTAGGATTTAATACTGAATCAAATTCTACCCTTCTGTTGTTATCAGCTGGCTGCGCATCGGACTACTGTCGGGGAGGTCGCGGGATAAAAAAATCGGCCCGACCAACACTCTGGCTCTGTAAACAACTCGGTTAAGAGAAAGTACAGCCTAAAGTATCTAATGACATCTGCAAATGGTTAGACTGTCAAGTCTTCTCGGATAAGGACGATAAACCGCAGGCGCCGTCTCACAACCCTTCAATGTCCATAACCTTGTGGGACATAACAGAACCCACACATTACATATTCGGAAACAATAGGGCAATGGAGTTCCCTGTGTTGTGGTCTTTCCTCTATGGCATAGTTACAAGGCCACAAGTTACAAAACTGTAAAAGGTTAATTGCGTCATGTCGTATCGTATCCAAGGCCCACCTTCAACCGACAGGGTTTTCGATCGTTTGTTTTTTATGGAAATCCCTGTCAATTCATACTCCGGTCAGTGTTTTTCTCCCTGTTCTTGGACCCAATTCTATTAGTAGGGCTAACGCTCACATGGTTTACATGGGTAGAAAACTAGCATTTCTCATTACTCCTCCAATAGTTGATTCTGTTAATTAACTAGCGCGTCAATTTCCGCGATTTTAATTACCACTATATTCCCCCCAAATTTGTAAGGGGGTGTTTACATGATACCGGTACGAGTTTCATTCTGGTACGAGTTGTCAATTTCATACCACGTTTACATGGACGACTCATCCCAAGTCCATTGATTACCGGACGCCATCTTGACGAACATTTAGAAATACAACGCATGCGTCAATAGTCCCAGTCCACCACGAATTGACGACTCGTACCGGAATCGGAGTCAATGTAGCGTTTACATGATACCGGTGTAACTTTTCATACCGTTATGAGAATTTCGATCCGGTACAACTACCGGGATGAACTCATACCGGTATGAGTTGTACTGGTATGAGATTTTTCACCGGTATCATGTAAACAAATACAGAGCGATAAGTAAGAACCGGGATGAACTCGTACCAGAATGAAACTCGTACCGGTATCATGTAAACACCCCCTAACTCAATCCAGACCTTCTTGACACCTAACTAAACAATACATTTGTTCGCGCGCACTATATTTCGCATCAATCTTTCACATTAGTAAATCGTGTACTGTACTTCAACTGCATTTTCTTCGTGTTCGCTGTCAGTAGAATAGTTCTCAACGTTCAGTATCATGGAAACGGTGAAGAACGCTCGAGGTGGACAGATTCCTTCGCTTAACCCACTGATACGTTTAGGGACAATTCAACGATCATTGTTTGTATTGTGGAGTTTTACAGGTAATGTTAAAATAACAAATTGCGCTGTTGTTGTTGTTGTTGTTTTTTTTTTCTGGGGGGAGGGGGGTGTGGCAGACGCGTTAATTTCCCGCATTTTGAAAATTTCAAATGTGTTAATTAACACGAACTTTAATTTCCTATAATAAGGTAGTAATAGTAATATTACTAATAATTCTTAATTCTTCTAACCCGTTTCCCCTCAAGTATTTTATGCCTGCACTCACGAAATATCGTGATCGTAAGGTTTCCAAGTGAGAGACGAAGGAAAAACGGGAATTTAATGAACAAGAAAGCGTTGTAAGCAAGAGATCATCATTATAAAAAAGAGTACTGTACTTAAAATCAGAACATGAGTGCATGCAAAAAATCAATCACTTGAGATTCTTAATTTGTAATAATTATCAATTGTAAAGTTTTATAAATTAATTATTACTTAAAACATTCTAACATTATAAAATATTCCCAACTCTGTTGAAAATAGTTACTATTCTCAATTATGTTGGCATATTTCAAAACTGGATTTCATCGGAAGATAGGTTTATGGAGGCTGTCGTTAGGGGTCTTAAATATGGACGACGATGGCCAAAACAAAAGGCAAGTAAAAATATATCTTCACATTATTCCAATCATTTCAGGATTATTCCATATCGTTCGTCTTGGAAAGGGTGTACCAATTTAAAATAAATAAAATTGGCATAAAGTGCGTGGATATTTGGAGAGGAAATTGAAAATTTATCATCAGGTGACCACTTCACTTATTCCACATTCCCTCGAATTTTTTTTCCACGCTGTTGTGAGGACGAGGACGGCAAAGAAATTTACCAAAATGTAAAACGTTGCAGATGTGGGGAATGCAACACCATTGTTTTTGTTCATTACACTTGTTGCTTTATGTCGTTCTTGTGCCTGCCGTCGTTGTCCTTACCTAAGCTCCCTACAGTACACTATTCTTCAAGAGGAGGCGATCTATAATCTAACATGCCCACTGTCTTGCCATCATTATAATAATGCTCGCGGAAATACAGATCGATTCAGCTTACTGATTCTCTAAACTCCCCAGCGTCCATGTCACGTTTCCAAGTGCATTCCTTGGAGAGAATGATAGCAAAACCATCAGTAAGTTCATAAAGAGATCTCCGAGCGCGCCGGTTGAGGATAAGATGAAATCCATCTAGTTTGTTGACTCGTGGGGGACAAACTTCCAAGTCACCCTCATCACTGCCACAAATCGTGAGCCCAGACAGGTATCTTGACAAAAGACTCCTTTCCTCTTCTTTAGGGATATAGTCGATGTCAAATGCGCTGTCTGTCAGATGAGAAAGCACAATTGAGTCGTAATGCACTAGACGTTCGTTAATTGCAATGAAATTGACTTTGTACTATTTGGTTACGACTGACTGTGATAGGCTAAACAACTACTATAAGTGGTTTTCACCTTACTTCAACGCCGCCATCTTAGTGGACGAAAACAAATCAACCTGCAATTGTACGTTACAATTGACATTACAGTAAGCACCCGCATATAAGAACAAGGTGGATTAAGAAAATCAGGCCGAAATTTGGCCAATAAAGCACCATATATATATTACAACCAATTCAGCGTGATACTATGAATTTGCCCCAGCAAAGTCGCAAATGGATTTATTTTTAGACAATTTCCGCGCGAAACAAGAAGGGCGCCACCTTACCCAATCAGAAGAAGCCATGTCACGAGTGACTGCCTCTGCCATGTTTTTTCAGGGACTCCCTTGTGACTGTGCTGGGCAGCCCACCCATGCCAAAAGAACACTCTTATGTAATTCGATCTTGTGTTTACTTATATTTATACTAGTATTTTTTAATTTGAAATTTAGTTTCTAGTGCAAGTAACTAATAAAATATTGCATGTTAATTAAAACCTTTCCCACCAAGAGAGTGACACTTATAGATTTCACTCATTAATGGGGACTCTCGGGCTAAACCTCTAGTAATGTACTGGCTGAATGTATAGTATTTCTGAAAACAGGTTTTAAGAACATTTTCAGGCTGGTTTAGCGCTAAGCACCGGTAAATAAGAACTTGATCAGCCTGAAACCCGAAATCATAGGTAGTTATATGCGGGTGTTTACTAGTACTGTACATCATTGTTATTGCATCCATACTGCATTGGAGATGACGAGCACAAATTCATTTCACCAAGTTCTAAACAAGATATAATCCTCTTCATTTATTTATCTATTTGTTGATTTATTTATTCTTTCATGATTCATTTCAAATTTAGCCAGTATTATCTTTGACGTGAGGGTGAACGTTCTTCCTGATTGCACTT
This sequence comes from Montipora foliosa, assembly GCF_036669935.1. NCBI lineage: Eukaryota > Metazoa > Cnidaria > Anthozoa > Scleractinia > Acroporidae > Montipora > Montipora foliosa. The sequence goes on along the minus strand of NC_090882.1, from coordinate 13,660,363 downwards.
TTATCCTGAAAAACGTTTTTAAGATGATAATTTTTTTAATACGTACATTATTTACCGCTCTCCAGGCCCAACTGACATGAAATAATCCCATTTGGCAGGAGGTAGACCGATTGATTGTTCACAAGTACAGTGACATGTTCTATCCTGGCGTTTCTCAGCTTGTGATTGAGGGACGTAGCTTGGCTAAAATGTTGCCATTAACTGTACAGGGGCACCCAACGACCAATTTGTTGTAAAATGTATTATTATACCCCAAGTTAATGAAAATAAATGTTATTATGGCATTTTCAGGTGTTTTTCAGTGTTGCTGGGAAAACATTATCTGTTCCTTTTTCCCAGCAAGACGCACAAGAAATTTCCCAGCCAGCTAGATAAGTCTTCAGAGATTCTACAGCTAGCTCGGGTTGAAATGTTAGAAAAGGTCAGTAATTCCCAGCCAAAACCTCTATCAATAATAAATTTCCCAGCCAGCTCATCGTAACACTTGTATTTTTCCCAGCCAGCAAGATTCCTCTGGGGAACAGATAAAGTGATGAACAGATTCGTTGGGTTCCCCTGACTGTAAGAAGTTTCAGCGGACAAATTACTTGTGAATTATTTATGTATATTATTAATATTAAATTTCCAAAAGATCTGGAAAGAAGCAGACTAACAACAATTTTTATAAAAGTGACGACACATTTAAATTTGCAAGACATGTTTCGGTCGTGCAACGACCATCTTCAGTTGAAAGTAGAATTAATTTGAAGTTACATTTGAATTTATAATATGCTAAACAAAGATAAATAACAACGTGAAATAAATTGGGAATCTAACAAAATAGCCAAAGGTAACAAAAAAGAGTGTACAATGGAACATGTTGATTAGAACGAGAGAGTTAAATTAACGTGATATAATTGCTTATTTAAAGAAGGTTGCTCCCAGGAAATATGTAAGGCCTCTTTTATCTTGACCTGGAATTTTGTGGTCGCACGGTCTATAACTTCAAAACATTCCGCAGAGCAGGAGTTACGGCATGCCTCGGATTGTTGAAGGTGTTTAAAGATATGTGAGGTCCTGTCCCTGTTTAAGTGTTCGCGAATGCGTGTCGAGAGGTGTCGGCTGGTTTCGCCGACATAGCAAGAATTACAGCTTGCACAGGTAAACTTGTAGACAACATTCGAACAGAGTTCAACAGGCACAGGGTCCTTCACACTAAACATGTTACGGATCTTGAAGGAAGAAAAGGCTAGCTTAACATCAAGATTGTTACAATAACGTTTAAGTAATTTACGTAATCTGTTTTGTGCTACAATAGAGAAGGGCCCAACATAAGGTAATTTGAAAAAATGTGTAGGATTAGAGGGAGGACTAGTAGGTGTGTTCGAAAGGGTCTGAGTTTTTGTAATATACTGCTTAATGACTCTCTCAACGATATGACTGGGGAAAAGGTTTTTACGTAAGATTAATAACAATTTCTTGATATCCTCATGGAAGCCTATCCATGTGTTGTTGATCTTATACGTTCTGTCAACTAGAGTCCTGATTAAGCCAAGTTTGTAAGAGAATGGGGTAAAACTAAAATAATTAGTTAATAGACCGGTGAAAGTTTTCTTACGATAGACCCTGGTAATAGGAGAAAGAGGTTGACTGTTGTCAATCAGAACATCCAAAAAGGGGATTTTTTTATCCATCTCTTTTTCCATGGTGAAACGTATATTGGGATGTCTATCGTTGATGTAGTCAAAAAACAAAGTAGCGTCATGTTCAGTGTCAAATAGACAAAAAGTATCGTCAACATACCGTCGATAAAGTAAAATACTGGAGGCCTTGTAGTTTTCCAACCAGATCCTTTCATGGTGACCCATGAAAAGATTAGCCAACACCGGGGCAAGGGGAGAGCCCATTGCCACCCCATCAATTTGATCAAAAAACGAACCCTTAAACAGGAAATGTGTTTGAGCAGTGGCAAAATTAAAAAGATTTCTGAGTTCAGTTTTAGTTAGCTGGAGATCAGGGTTGCCCTTGGAGATGTAGTCAACTGCCAGGTTGACACACTCCTCCAAGGGTATGTTAGTAAACAAACTTTCGACATCAAAGGAAACCATGAACTTTCCCGATAAAGGCAATTCATTGATTTCACGAACAAAAGTAAAAGTGTCTAAAGCACAATATTCAGATGGGATATGAGGTTCCAAAAGAATGCATAAATACTTAGCCAGCTCATAGTTGTATGTTCCAATTGAAGAAACTATAGGACGGAACGGAGGAGAAGAATGGCCATTTGGATCGCTGTGTTTATGACAAAATCTATCCCTCTGGCTCTCAACCTGCTAGAATCTACGGCCTCCCCAAGATGCATAAGGCCCGTGAGCCGAACTCAACTCCTCCGTTCCGTCCTATAGTTTCTTCAATTGGAACATACAACTATGAGCTGGCTAAGTATTTATGCATTCTTTTGGAACCTCATATCCCATCTGAATATTGTGCTTTAGACACTTTTACTTTTGTTCGTGAAATCAATGAATTGCCTTTATCGGGAAAGTTCATGGTTTCCTTTGATGTCGAAAGTTTGTTTACTAACATACCCTTGGAGGAGTGTGTCAACCTGGCAGTTGACTACATCTCCAAGGGCAACCCTGATCTCCAGCTAACTAAAACTGAACTCAGAAATCTTTTTAATTTTGCCACTGCTCAAACACATTTCCTGTTTAAGGGTTCGTTTTTTGATCAAATTGATGGGGTGGCAATGGGCTCTCCCCTTGCCCCGGTGTTGGCTAATCTTTTCATGGGTCACCATGAAAGGATCTGGTTGGAAAACTACAAGGCCTCCAGTATTTTACTTTATCGACGGTATGTTGACGATACTTTTTGTCTATTTGACACTGAACATGACGCTACTTTGTTTTTTGACTACATCAACGATAGACATCCCAATATACGTTTCACCATGGAAAAAGAGATGGATAAAAAAATCCCCTTTTTGGATGTTCTGATTGACAACAGTCAACCTCTTTCTCCTATTACCAGGGTCTATCGTAAGAAAACTTTCACCGGTCTATTAACTAATTATTTTAGTTTTACCCCATTCTCTTACAAACTTGGCTTAATCAGGACTCTAGTTGACAGAACGTATAAGATCAACAACACATGGATAGGCTTCCATGAGGATATCAAGAAATTGTTATTAATCTTACGTAAAAACCTTTTCCCCAGTCATATCGTTGAGAGAGTCATTAAGCAGTATATTACAAAAACTCAGACCCTTTCGAACACACCTACTAGTCCTCCCTCTAATCCTACACATTTTTTCAAATTACCTTATGTTGGGCCCTTCTCTATTGTAGCACAAAACAGATTACGTAAATTACTTAAACGTTATTGTAACAATCTTGATGTTAAGCTAGCCTTTTCTTCCTTCAAGATCCGTAACATGTTTAGTGTGAAGGACCCTGTGCCTGTTGAACTCTGTTCGAATGTTGTCTACAAGTTTACCTGTGCAAGCTGTAATTCTTGCTATGTCGGCGAAACCAGCCGACACCTCTCGACACGCATTCGCGAACACTTAAACAGGGACAGGACCTCACATATCTTTAAACACCTTCAACAATCCGAGGCATGCCGTAACTCCTGCTCTGCGGAATGTTTTGAAGTTATAGACCGTGCGACCACAAAATTCCAGGTCAAGATAAAAGAGGCCTTACATATTTCCTGGGAGCAACCTTCTTTAAATAAGCAATTATATCACGTTAATTTAACTCTCTCGTTCTAATCAACATGTTCCATTGTACACTCTTTTTTGTTACCTTTGGCTATTTTGTTAGATTCCCAATTTATTTCACGTTGTTATTTATCTTTGTTTAGCATATTATAAATTCAAATGTAACTTCAAATTAATTCTACTTTCAACTGAAGATGGTCGTTGCACGACCGAAACATGTCTTGCAAATTTAAATGTGTCGTCACTTTTATATATATTAATATTAAGTACAAATGGGCACTTGTAAATTTTTGAGGCTGCACGTTGTGTTACGCACTCAAATCAAATCGGAAAACGTTTTATTAAAGCACAAGCTCAGTACTTTTTAACTACTCTTCGAGCACATGGTTTTTTCACTCTCACAGTTACCAGCATACATTGCGGTTCATGATCTTACAGTCACACACTTAACAATAACATGTCACGCAGCCTACAGTTGCACTCGGCTCATGTGATTACCTGTCTAAATTCATCTTACTTAAGCCACACCTGCTCGTCCACGAATGGTTAGTCTACAGTCAAATTCGCAGCCAGGCAACAATATGTCTGCAAGCAGATATCTTCTAGACGGTAACACCAGCCATCCTCGGCAACGCTGTCTTGTCGCCTCATCCTCAAAGTGTATTTCTTCCACGATATTCTTCACGTCACTAAAAGGAATTTCTATGCTCTCCTGATTTTTTCTGGTGTTGTCCTTTTTTTGCGATCCACACCTGTGTAATTGTAAGAGCGTAATCTACAAGATTGTTGTGTGAGATTACAGTTGCTTTCCCCCGCCCCCTCCCCCGTTCAGAGGAAAGACCAACAAGTGTGCTCCCGGGTTACTTTTTGTAATAGCCCCGAAACTCTTCGGCCTTTTTTCAGGTAACATACGTAAGAGCCCTTTTAATTTTGAGAAGAAAACCGTTTCAAGGTATGAAACATTGTGATTAATTTGTCTTTTGGTCACTTGGGAATAAGTTGAAAGCCAAATCTTTGGAAATTAGTACGAAAACTGTATAGAGTATTTTCACGTGACGTCATGACGCCCATGTTGGTTTTCCTACACAATGGAACGGCGGCCGTATTGGTGTAACCAACTAATCCTACGGGAATTGAGCTCTATTGTCATGCAAACGTTTTCTTTTGTTTCGGTGGAAAAACAAGGTTACTGATCACGTGAGTGAAAACACTCTATAAAAGCCCCAAGAGTTAAAAAGATTATAGTCCGCTTTACAAATCGTAATGCTTCACTTTCCACCTTATCTCGTGGCCACCAAGCGTTAAATACGTTAAATCATATCTTGCTATGTATTCCTCCGAAGTCTTCTTGGCAACGTGTTCTTCGAAGATTGTCTCGTTCAAGTGCACTCCTTCCTTAAATGCTGTTCTCCAGGGGTTCCCCTCGAATTCACAGGAGGGCTGAAATTTCTTTATAACCTCCTCAATAGTCCATTCGCCATCCTCGCCCTCCTCTAGTTTAAACAAAGGATTTGAAAACACATTAGAGCAACCCATGGCTGATAATTGATAAACTTGAAGCCAGGATTTCAGGCAAAAAAAAGTCAGAAATTAAAACATCATGAAGAAATTTATTTATCGATTGTGACAATTAATATCTTAGCAAAAACGTAGTTTAATGGCCTCGCTCCCACGAGTCTGCTTTAGCTCAGTGGTAGAGCATCTGAACCAGTAATCGGAAGGTCGAAGGTTCGAGGAGCACTCGAATTTTTTCCGAGTATCCCCGAGTGATCATCTGTAAATAAACCTCTTCATTTCATTCACAGGGGTTAACATACAACATGATCTCTCTCAGTCAATGGAAACATTATGTTTCACTCAGCCAGATTTCAGCTTTTCAGAGATATACAACTATTAGGTCAAGACTTTATGACCACTTGAAAACTCGAGGATTTGGTACTTTCGTTCAAAAGCGCCAGGGTTTTACCTTCAAGGGCTGTCACTATTTTTTAGGAAATTTAAAGGCCAAATTCCGTTCCATGAACAGCCCTTAAAGGAGCGAGCGTTGCTTGAAACAATTCCTTAGCTTAAACAAGAGAAAATAACATGACAGCGATGGGAAAATGGAAACTATGCAAAAGCACTAATGTTATTTTCACGCGGTGACTGGGGTAACGACAAGGTGAAAAAATTACGTGCATTTGTTATTTACCCCACCACGTCGTAGAACGTACTTTTCCTATTTTCCAAGATCCACTACTATAACTAGTATTAATCATGAATGAGTCAGTAAAGTGCGTTCGATCTCTAGTAAGATTTAAAAAATTGCATTGATTGCCCAGAATATTCAGGGACAGTGGACTTGTGAGGTGCTTTCAGCTACTGTCATAAACCAGTTGCAACAACACAACAATACGATTTAATAGCTCAACATTTTGGTAATGTACTTGATACAATGGCGAGAGACACAACGAATAGTACAACGAAATAATTTAATTCAGAACAAAGGGTTAGCTAATACATGGGCTTAAGGCCCTCTCATCAAATCGAGGCGTGGTCAGCCAGCCCAAGACGGCGGCCAAGCCTTGAAATCGCACAGCATTCAGAAAGAAGTGTCATGAATAGTCGAACGCAATAAGATGCAGACACGGTATAAATTGTATTAAGCTATTTCATTCAGTGTAATAATTAATACACTGTGCTGACCTTCATCAGGTCCTCGGATGAGCGCTGGTCCAAAGTGACACCACATGTCAAGCTTCATGTGATCTGTTCCTTCCCTTTGTCTTTTAATTTCACGAAGGCACTCTAAAACTTCGTTCTTGAGTTTTGGCAGATAATATTGGTTATCTCTACCAGCAAAGGAATCCTTTAAAACACAACATGGAAATCATCGTGTGCCTTTCAATTATAAAAGGGTGAAAAATTGGGTCAGGACAGTGATGCTGCAAAGCCTCTGGTAAATGGTTAAGAAAATAGGAACAAAAAATATACAACGACATCAGTGGTGCCTAATCTAATAAGGGCGCTTTCCATTTAAAAAAAATCGAAACAACTGGATAAGGAATCGAATGGAACGGACATATTGCGGAAAATGTTTTTTGCAAGTCTTGGTACATCTCGCTAAATGGTCCTAAGGTTCCGGAATTCCGGAACAACCGGAAAATCTTGTATGCTAGACTCCTTTCCTGCAACGCTCTGACACGTGGTAACTGTATAGCTCTGGTTCACGGTTTAACTTCTTCCCTGCAGCAATTAAAGGCTATTGGGTTTACGAGATTTGTTCTCACATCTAACTATCCATTTACAAAACTCCAGTCTAAACATCGATAGCCTTTTTACAATAACTCAAAGGGCTAGGGTTAGTTTTGTTTGCTTGAGGAGAAAAACTCATGGGACACTATGGTAAAATGCACGGTAAAAGAAAAACAAATGAGACACCTGCGATTCATAATCCTCCACTGGGCGTAATCTATATTGCCCTTGCGGACCAGTCAAAAACAACCGATCTTCTGTTTGTGCTTGCTCAAGTTTGAGTTTACAGTCTTCAGGAAGATTCCAGCCATTAATGAAGTAACACGTTTTCTTGAATTCGTTTTCAAGTCCTCTCAGTCTAGCGTCAGACTAAAGAAAGCAAAGATACAATAGATAAAAAACGTCGTACACGTGAGAAAGATGTTGGGCATCCAAGGTCAGTTTGGAATCGACTGCACGTGACCCGTTCTTCCAGTAATAATGAGGCTGTCGAGACACCTATGAAAATCGTGTTCTGGTGATATTAACTGCAATCCAGGGCCAAAATTGTCGACACACTCTTAACTTCCTTGTTTAAATCTA
>NC_090882.1:13645347-13647847 GCF_036669935.1 Montipora foliosa | reverse complement strand
AAGATGTACCAAACTAATCCTCCTGGAATTGAACTCTATTTTTATGCAAATACTTTCTTTTGTTTCAGTAATCCAATATGGCTGCTGGTCATGTGAGTGAAAACGCTCCATTCCGAGACACGAGTGATAGTGAAGTTGGGGAGAAGACCAAGGGGACACTTAGTAACGCTTGTTCAATTCCGCGTGCATCCAATTAGAGGCATTTCTGGCCTTATCTCTTTTGAGTTCTAACTAATCCTATTAGAAAGTGCTTTTTACCTTCACTGAACTGATGGAGCTGTACTTTCTAACTCCCACATCACCTTATGAATACACTTACAATTTTCATTCTGATTTGCACTTTTGCCCTCTCTCTTTGTCCGTCTGTCCCACTGACAACGTAGATCTCCCGTTCACATGTAGTTACCTTAGCTCCCGTTATAGTGCTGATGTGCCTCAGGTTATCACCGTTTTTACCGATCACCAAACCTTTGAACTTGTCGGGAACCTCCACGAGCTCACGATTGCCAGCAGAAGGTCCCTTGGACATCCTACTCCGTATTTCTTCCTGAGGAATGGAGGGAAAAGAATGAAGTTGAAAACAGACCCTACAAAAACACAAGCTGGATTTCTTTGGTATTGCAATCGAACGTCTTTAAAGTACTTTAGTGCCAGCAGGAAGATGGGAACAAGTTAGGCACCAAAGGAGGTCACAGTGGGCATTAAGAACCTTCCCTGAACTGGACATGATTAAACATTTAAGATAAATATAGTACCACTTTCAATTAACGTACCAATTCTTTTGTAATAAGCTTCTTAGCACATTCTCTTTGCTCCGTAGTACCGCTGATTAAAAAGAAATCTTCATCCCTTCCTTTTGGCGAATTTATTTGCGCTCCTGAGGAACTTTTGATTTCTTTGATAACACAACCTCCTTTTCCAATCAAGTGGCCTTTCAAATCGCCTGGAACCGCAAAGGGCTCTGGCTCTATTGGTGTCTTAGCTTGGTTTTTGAGGCAGCCATAAGCTGACCTGCGACAGGATAAGAAAATAATGATAATTTTCTTCCTCAAATATCCTCCGTTTGGTTCATTCGTAAAGTGAAGCCTTGTAAAACAAAGACTGGCCGAGACTTAGCAGTGGGAAGGACTGTAGAAGCTCAAAAGTTAAGAATCGAGTGGCGAATAGCTTTCACGATCGGTGAATTAATTCATTTATAAGTTCCTAATAACTCGGAAGTCTGACGAACTTAGGGCGTGTCGATTGCACTAAAAACCACTCATCGCCTTCTGTTCATCGAAGTTAACTCCGTTGGGTTAATATAGGGAGTTTAAACAAAGACCGCGGTAACGTCAACGAAAACCGCGACGCTTCAAACTATAACTTAGCGCTGCCGTTCGCATTTTTATGATCAGTCCACCTTGCTCACGTTGTAGAATGCGGGCGAACTCTCCCATAAATGGATTAGTGTAAACTGTTTTCAAAATGAACGACTCTGATAGTTGTATGTTCACGTTGTCATCAAAACATTAAATTTGGTAAATTCACGTCCTTCTTTCGTTGAGTGCAACAACGAAATGCACTGAAATATAGACCCTTTGCATAAATGGCGCCCAAATTTGAATAACAATACTTGATACATCCTTAGCCTCACACTCATGACAAAAAATCTTTTGTCTTGAAACATAAACACGAGGCTAAGGATGTATACAGTATCGTTACTCAAATTTGGGCGCCATTTATGCAAAGGGTCTATGTAATGCACAATTTTTTGTCTCCTTTAACCAATAACGGCCGTGTTTTCACGAGCGGTTCTTCAGGTCGCTTAGCGAGATACAACCGAAAATTCCGTGAACACTTCCTTTCCCAACTAGCTTTAATTATTGGAGTACAGGAAAACTCACTGGAGTGTGATGCTTTAAACTAACCAAAAAAGTCACGTGTACAAATTTAAAGAATATTGTTTAATATACATATTTATATTTTAAATCAGAAGAGCAGAAATGGAAGTTGTTAGTGAATTGACAGGTCAATAAGACTATAATGATAAACCTTACAATTCAGTGGTGAATCTAGAGGAGGGGCCCGGGGGCCCCGCCCCCTTCCCACCAAAACACCATAAAACACCAAAACTGTGAAAGTGCAAAAACAAAATGTTTGAGAGCGGGGCCCCCACCTTACCTCCAGGTCTGGATCTGCGACTTCTATTATTTTCAAGAATAGTAATTATTGTTAAGACTTCACAATCTTAAATAACCCTCTTGGAAAATTACAAGATGACATGCTCTTTGTTTGGGGTGAACAGATTAATATTTTTTTTATTAATGAAAGTAAAAGGCAATGATGAAAACCGACCGAGCTAAATCTCTCTGTGCATCACTAGCTGAAGAGTGTGGAAGGGATGATATGGGAAAGAGTATGGATTACTGCAGTTGCAGGTCTATTAAAATAAAACACAGGTCACATTCCATAGGTGAGTGTACATGTCACTGTGCTGCAGACAAATAAACAACACCGAAAG
>NC_090882.1:13612847-13637847 GCF_036669935.1 Montipora foliosa | reverse complement strand
TTACAAGCATCTGTGTTCAAGTACCGTTCCTGTTACAGAACATCTATTTGGAGACGAGCTGTGAAAACAGCTAAAAGAGATGGCAGAAGCTAATCGGGTAAGCAGCAAAGTTGGAACCAACAACAAATCCCGGCCACAAAGAAGTGGCTACAACTTACATCAACACAGTGGCACCAGAAGCAAGGATTTTGGCTATAAAAGCAACAGAAATTTCCGTGCAAAGCGTTTAAACTGGCCAAGGCCCTCCTCTCAAAACAATGAAAAGAGGAAAGGAGAGGGGCACAAGGGAAACAGTGAACCAGCCACATGTTGAGCAGGCTCCAGCCCCTAAATGAGGTATGGAGTAATATCATAAAGTCACAACCTATTGAAGCAGGAAGGCTGAAAAAAGATTGATGAATGGAAGAAATAAACTTCCGATTACACATTTTAGATCATGTACAACACTGCCACATTGAGTTCACTGACGACATGGTCCCAACACAGAGCTATACTCCCAGGGGGATTAGGCTTAATTCCCAAGAAACTGAAGTCATTAACAGTGAGCTTAACAAGCTTTTGGTGAAGGGAGTAATTATGCCTTCCAAACATGAAACAGGAGATTTTATCTCTACAATCTTTGTTCGCCCTAAGAAATTGGGCTGAAATACCGACTCGTAATACCCTACTATCATTTTAAAATGGAAACTCTGGAAACAGCAATTAAGCTTGTCATCCCAGGCTGTTTCATGGCTTCAGTTGATTTAAGGTATACATATTATTCCATCCCCATTGCCAAAGAACACCAAAATACCTAAAGTTTTTGTGGCAAGAAAAATTGTTTCAGTACACCTGTTTACCAAATGATCTTGCAAGTACCCCTAGGTTATTTACTAAACTTCTTAAACCCGTCTATTCAACGCTTAGGCAGCTAGGGTATTTTTCATCAGCATATATTGGTGGTTCTTACCTGCAGGGTGACACCTTTGCAGACTGCATGCATGATGTCTGTACCACCCTCTACTTTCTTCAACGACTAGGCTTTGTTGTACATGAAGAAAAATCAGTACTCATACCAACACAGATAGATAGATAGATAGATAGACCGTTTATTTCAAAAACACTTTGCAGTCGAAAGACTGAATTACGTGAATATTTACACAATTATATATGCATTAAATATAAAAATAAATATTATAAATAAGACAAAAGTTGGAATAAAAATGAGTCCGTAAAAACTATGTACAGTGACTAATGATAAAACTATCTCGGTATCTTTTGGTTTTGCAAAAGGGCACAACAAACTTGCGATTGGATCTGAGATGATAATTCCGAAGAGAACGAGCCGGTAAAAGGTGACTTAGTTTGTGGTCACCCTGCTCAATGTTGCTGAATAGTTCCTTGCACAATTGACTTCTTCTGTCATATAAAGATGGAAGGCCGGCTTTAACTAGGCCTTCACTGTAACTACAGGCAGGAAAAATTATGCGCAATGCGCGACGCTGAATGCGCTCAATTTCATCCGAAAGATATAATGGTAGATTACAATGAAATACCTGGCACGCATATTCTAAGACTGATCTAATAACGCTGCAGTAGAACAAAACAAGGTCGCTGGGGGCTATTCCCGCGCACTTAAGTTGTCTTAAGAGATAAAGTCTCTTGGCAGCTTTGGTTGTTATTGAGTCAATATGCGCAGACCATTTAAGATCACTACTTATTGTTACGCCAAGAACTTTAGCTGAGGAGACCGTTTCAAACTCGACCCCTTCGATGGACACCCCAGGGAAACTAGGGGGAGTGCGCTTAAAGCACGTACGGATCTCCTTGCACTTCGCAGGATTCAGCTGCAGATGGTTTTCTTGAGACCAATCATGAATGCAGTCGGCCCCTTGTTGTTATGTGCTGAGCTTGGAGGCAGGAACAACTTCCGAGACCGTTGTGTCATCGGCGAATTTCCACATGAGGAACTCCTCGGGGAGACGGAGATCGTTAATCATCGCTAGAAATAGCCATGGACCTAAACGGGTCCCCTGTGGCACTCCAGCAGGAACGTCCAACCAATCAGAGAACACTCCACTTAGTTTAACCCTTTGCTGTCTGTTCCTTAAGAAATCAATAACCCAGTTCACTACACAAGAACTTACTTTCCTGGGTTTCTTGATCAATTCAATCACCATGGCACAAAAACATTGTGTCAGTCACATATAAGCCACCCAGAAATTGCACAATCAGAGCACGTGCGGAACTGATTGGCGTTGTAGTTTATAGTTTTCCTGCTGTGGAGCATGGACCACTGTATTACAGATCTTTAGAACTTCACAAGTGCCAAACACTTCAGACACTACTCAGCCAGTACTGTTCTTGACAATGACTGTGTTACAGACCTTCAATGGTGGGTTGCACATATTGATTCAGCCAGCTGCCCTATCTCCCATGGCAATCCAGGAATTATCCTCCAATCAGATGCTTCCCTTCAAGGGTGGGGAGGTGTCAGGGCAGATCTTTCCACAGGTGGGAGATGGAATCCAGATGAAAACAGTCTGCATATCAATTACTTAGAATTGCGGACAGCTTTTTATGTCTTACGTAAATAACATGGGAGGCACTAAGTCACAACAGTGTAATGAAATTGCCATGAAAATGTGGTTGTGGTGTATCGAGAGAAAAATTTTTAGCTGAGTTCAAATCATTTGCCTGGAATAAGGAATGTCACAGCTGATAAAAATTCTAGAGAATTCATTATGACCAAACAGAGTGGATGCTTTGTTCATCCGTTTTTAAAGACCTTACACATGTACATATCCCGGGAAACCCTTGAATTGATCTTTTTGCCTCCCGGCTGAACACACGGTGTAATTTGTATGTTTCTTGGCACCCAGATCCATAAGCACTGTATGTAGATGCTTTCTCAGTGAAATGAAAGACTTACAATTTTATGCCTTTCACCTGTTAGCTTAATTAATCGCTGCCTGCAGAAAATTCAAGAAGACGAAGCGGAGGGGATGTTAGTTGTCCCAAACTGGACCACTCAGCCTTGGTACCCCCCGGCTCATGAGGAAGCTGATAAGGAATCCTCTCTTACTACCTCAGGAGGACAATCTACTGACATTGCCAGGGACAATGACACTGCATCCCCCTCAGAAAAATATAGGCATATAGCATGTCTATTATAAGGAACTCCCTCCAAAAAAGAAGGTTTTCTCGATCTGCAGCCGATGTCATCATGTCATCCTGGAGACCGAAGTCCTAAGCACAGTACAACACATATATCAGGCGCTGGGGTTTGTTCTGTGGTGAGAGGAAGGCTGATCCAGTTTCACCACCTAGAGAACTTGGTGTAGAGTTTCTTACGGATTTGTATGGAAAGCGGTTAGGTTACAGTGCCATTAACACTGTCAGGTGTGTTTTGTCTGCAGTAATATCTCCTGAGGACAACGTTTTCTTTGGGGAAAACCTCTATGTTAAGAGATTCATGAAGGGTGTATTTCAAACACGCCCAGTTCACTTCCACGGTACAGTCAAGTCTGGGATGTCACCTTAGTTCTTAATTATCCTTGTTCTATGCCGCCAGTGCAGGATGTATCTTTAAAGAACCTTACTCATATGTTTGTCATGCTTATTGCGTTGGTCACTGCACAACGAGTGCAGACCATTCACCAGTTGGATACTAACCACATGATCAAAGAATCTTCCGGGTATACTTTTGTTCTGGATGGACATGTAAAGCAAAGCAAACCAGATTTTCACAACCCTGTTATCAAGCTGACAAAATACACTGAAGACAGCAAACTGTGTGTTAGGTCAGTGTGTACAGAGTAACTGCATCGAACCAAGGATCTTCGGGGAAATGAAGCAAAACTTTTAATAATTCATACAAAGCCCCACAGAGCAGCCAGCAGAGACAGTCTTAATCGTTGGATTAAGACAGTTATGAGGAATTCTAATATAGATGTTGAAATATGTAAGCCGCACAGTACACGTGCCGCCGCTACCTCTGCAGCCAAACGTAACAATGTATCGCTTCAGGACATTGTGAAAACAGCAGGTTGGAAGTCAGGGTGTACTTTTGCTAAATATTATGAAAAACAGGTTATAACATCTGAATCAGTTTTTACTAAAAGTGTTCTAGACGCCAACTAAAGTATGTTTTGGATCATTGGACACCTTGTTGAGAACTTGAAGCTGGAAACTTGAAGAAACTTGAGAAAACTTGAAGCTGAAAAAACTTAAACTTCGGCGTTGACTTGCTTCGCTTATGTCAACAAAAAACAACGTAAGTTACTTGCTTGCGAAGAAATGTCGTGATTACTGTCGCGTGAAAGAGCTGCATCATATCTACAAATATGGCATAATTCTAGCTCGCGCATCCTGCTAAAGGCTCTTTACGCTCCCTTGTGGGACTTTGGGGGAAGATGATGGAAAGACTCGAAAGGTAACTGAAATACCGGCTTAATATTCTAAAACGGAAAACGGCAAGCAAAAAGGCTTCTTATGATAAATCACTTAACGGTCGTTACAATAGTAAGTTTCCATTGCCATTCAATTTTCCTCAGTAGTTCTACAAAGTTGGGCGTTTGTCAGTTTGCATTTTTCCTTCTTTATATGGAATAGAATCTGTTCATTCGGGGAAGTAAGTTTTAAGTTGCTCACATTATTGAACCATTTCACAATATCGTTGTAGAATGAGGACGTAGTAGAACAGTCCAAAAATGTATGAAGTATAGAGTCTTGACTTGAGCATAGATGCGCAGTATGATCTTGTTACACATCTTTCTCACGGGCGCATTAACGGCACTATTTACCATGAACAGTTGCATTGATACATTGAGGCACAAGACATTGTCAAACCCGCAGACCAGTGGGACATTTTGTCTAAAAAGAACGTATTCAAGCGACCTAGTTCTCCAAGAAGAGCCTCCAACACGTGTAACGGAGGTAGTATCTTCCATTTCAGTCGTAATGTTTTGAAAATTCTACAATTGGACTAGCCTAAAGGCTTGACCAATTCTGACATGTCTCAACAGATCGCCCCTACCATTAATTCGTATGTTTTTCGCAAGATCGTACCATTTTCTATAAAAATTCCCACACTGAAAGTTTTTCACAGGAAAATGTCATTAAAATCGAGGAATGGACTTTTTATGTCCGAGGATACCACCTTGTTTACTCTTAGACTGAATTCCGTGATTCGGTTCATATTGTAAATAATAGCGTATCGCATTTTCTCAATAAGCTAAACAACGCAAGAATAAGCAAAAGAGAAAGGAGATGAGGAACTGCCGACACTTTTTCAATGACAATCAAGTCTCGTGACGTCACCTGGTCCATGCCCATGCTTGACGATACTTTAACCGCCGTCGCTTGAAAGACGACGACTTTTGGTGGATCGATTTTACACTGTCTCAAATGAAGTACGTCGTAAGTTGTGCTTTCCTTTTTCTAGTGCTCCTCTTTTTATCGATTTATACGGGAAACGTCTAGTTATTTACGGTCTTCCCTCGGTGATTGCAAATGATGTATTAAGTAACAAATCTAAGAAGACAAAGAAGTTGAAAAAGAAGCCCACTGGATAAGTCTCAATCATGATACGCGAAGCGCTTGATTCATGCAATGTAATTAGGGTTAGGTGTTGCTTAATTAAGCAAGGGTAACGACGACAGCTACAAAAATTAACGTTACTCAAAAACATAACTTCGCGTTGTTACAGAGATTTAGGATCGGTTTACGGCAAACGGCAAACGTAGGAGTGAGATCTTAGTTTTGTTCAAAAATGGAAGAAACTTGCCTGTCTGTTACAGGTATCACAAAGATGAAATGGTATATGAAATGAATCATATATGAACTGCGGGTATGAAATCAACTGAAGCTGTGATCTTCGCAGTTATGAACGCAATTTTTACAACAGCGTAGAGAAGCCTGAAAAATTCAGGACTTCAACGGGGTTTGAACCCGTGACCTCGCGATTCCGGTGCGACGCTCTAACCAACTGAGCTATGCAGCCACTGCAGCCACTGTCAGTGGCTGCATAGCTCAGTTGGTTTCTCTACGCAATTGTAAAAATTGCGTTCATAACTGCGAAGAAAGTTGATAATTTGTCGTCTGGCGTTCATGTTCTCCGCATAACTTGATATTCACTTTTGAAGTTTCACATTGGTAGGACGTTGACGGCATGAATGTAAAACGCACGTGCACGTTAACGTTCTTGGCGTCCACATTCTTGACATCGTCCCTTATGACGCAGATTTGACAATTGTAAGCTTTTGTTCAAAATCTCTATCAGTAATTCCACTTTTCTTTCTAACGCTGCCCTTAATACAAATCTTTTCCACTGACCTTCGCAAAAAACAAATAATCGGGCATACCATAAGCACAGGACGTTCTCACACGCGAGACAAGCAAGGAAAATCAAGCAATACGCAAGCGTAGTAATGTCGGAGAAGATCTAGTAAGATTTAATATGGCGTGCGAATCGTCGTGCTTGTGCTTATGCTAACTCGCGGCGGTTTCCACTGGTGAAACAAGCACGAGCACAAAAAAAGGAAGCTTTCCTTTTCTTGTGCTTGTGATTATGCTCGTGTTTATGCTTATTTTACGCCCGTTCCCACACGATTTTTCTTATGCTTCATGCTTGTGCTTGTGCTTTTGCAACACGATCTATTCCTCAAGGATTTATTTATTGTTCATTGTCATTTTGCTCCAAATGAAGTAATATCCTTCATTTAGATTACTCTGTCCCAGGACTTGTGGTAGCAGATAAAAAGAAAAAAGGTAAAAGTGGTCCCTGGGCAGGACTTGAACCTCGGAGAACCCACTTTTAAGGTACTATTTTTATTCACTTGGCCACTAAAGATCAACTGACTGCTTAGTGTACCGATTATTTACCAAAACTAATTAGTATAGATATAAAATTATTGCTTAATAATGGTTAAGTTTAAAGCTTGATTTTAAATTGGTTAGCTTTCTCTTGAAGTTTGATGAACGAAATTTTTCACTGTGTAAGCTGGCTTCTTTGCAGGTGTTAATACACGTTTACAGCGGCATTTTGAAGAAAAAAATATTGACATTGAAAAAAATGACATCCTCGCAGTTAGTGAAGTGGTAGTCTAGTGGTTAAGTGAACGGGTTCAGTATTAATCAAATGTTTCCAGGTTCGAGTCCTGCGTATCCAGTTATTGGGGTTCGGTTAAAAAAAAAAAAAGTTCATTTCCCAGGATCCCTATCAAGCTTTCAGTGTCCAAAATGAACGATAATACTTCACTTGGAGCAAATTGACAATTAATGAAGAATAATCCGCCAACTGAAGGAGAGACCTGGTTGGCTTTTGCTTGTGCTTATCGCAAAAATGGGAACCAGGCTTTCCTCTACACTAGCATCCAGTTCTCTGCAATCATAAAATAACAAACTGAATGTCGCTCTTTTTTTCAATGCACCGACCTCAGAAAGACAAACAGTCACGTCAAATGGGAACGAGTGAACATTCCTGATGAACTCAAGCCCTCTGTGTTGGGCAGGCAGCAGTCTAAACTTCGAGCAATCAATGCCCAGACAGGAGCGACAGCGATTATCAAGGATGGAGAAGTTTACATAATTGCGGGTAATGAAGAACAGAGGAAGTTGGTTAAAAAGAAAATAGGATTGAGAGTGGTACGTAGACTTAATTTTTGTTGATGAGAAATTATAATTTTCATTGATTATTCGGATACCTTAATTGATTTGATTCTTGTCTGTTATTGATTCAGCTCGATGCAAGACAAAGAAGCCAGGAAAAAAACTCAAGCGAAATTCGCCGCTACATTGATGGGAGCCATCTTCCCGGTGACTGTAAACTGGCATATGTTAAAAACAATTTAGTACCAACTAGGGAATATGACCCACAGGTACCTAATATAAATCACTCTTTCTTCCATTTCATTTTTTGGTACTTGCTTTGTCTATCAATATCGTTTACTTGTTCAAAAGAATTCTCCTGCCATAACACCAATAAACAATTACACCTGGACGAAACTGAAAATGCTTATTTCCCAAAAGCAAATAATTTAAATCTGAGAGCGGTTCTTCATTAATAAATCAGTTTCAGTGTCTCTTTATCTCACCTTTTTTAGGTATATCTTTCACTTTTTTTATTCCTTGGTGCTATAATAATCAGTTGAAAATAGAAATAGCCTGGCTTCAGCATACATTAATGTTTAATTCTAAAAATAGGCGCTTTGACCAATGTTTACTGCTAAGTGAAAAAAAAAAGTGCTTAAATTGTTCCATGTTTTCACGGTTGCGATCTCCATCATTATCAGTGACCATTCACATACAGTGTGTAACTTCCACGAGAGAACAAATAACTCCAGCATAAATTGCAAGGTTTAACAAACTTTGTTAAAGTAGACGGAAAAGCAGTTAAAACTAAAATACAAGCAAACAAAGAGCATTGCTAAGCGAACCAATTTTGAGACGGAAAAGCGATAGAAAGCAACACTTTACATTTGCTTCGGAGCTGGGACTAAGAAAGACACATAAGATTACAACGAAGACTGCATTGAAAGCGTCGAAGAAGAAGAATCAGAACTGCCCTTGGCGAATAATTTTGAACTGCTTTTAAGCGAACTCACCAAAAAACTCAAAATGACTTATAAACTGGTCTTAAATATTTGCAAGTGAAAACTAGTAGATTATACTAAATCAGTTAGCTGACATCTAGAAACACATTCCGCACGCACAGCAAACTAACGCTAAACATTCCTTACAAAAAATAAAGCGGACACTAATAATGAAGAGGTGTTTAGTTCTTTACACAGTGCATTATTAAAAGACAGCTTTCGGCGAAAAAAAAATACTGAAAAGCTGTTTTCTGGAAGGATCTCGTTACAGATAAACTCACTAGGAGTGTGTTGGTTGGGCACAGTGATTCTCCGCAGTTAAGCAACCTCCCCATAGTCCCTACCAATTTCTCAATTCAAAATGAAGACTTCCTCAGTTAAAGGAATTCTTTCATCTCGCACGTTTGTCATTGTTTTGTCTAGGAATATGAATATGTGAGTTCCAAAAGACACTCTAAATACCAGTCACATCTAGTGGAGGACGTCTTGTCTGCACTTCACAAGGTAAAAGAAACAGAAACGCACCCAAAAGCTGACATGTGGTGTCAATTTGGGACGGCAGTCATCCGAGGTCCTGAGGAAGGTAAAATATTTTCTTTCATAACAGAGCTTTTGATCTTTTGATGAACTTTTGATGAAAAATTGAGTTGAAAAAATCACTGAAACAAACTCGGTGCAACTTTGATTTCGATGACTATTTTCAAATTCACGTGAACATCACATTGCGGATTTATTCTATCGGCAAAAAAAATGTGAAAAATGCTTGAGATGAGAAAAAGGGCACAACAGGACGTTTCCGAGTTGCTGGACTGTTAGATAAAAGGTTTTGCCGTTTTCAGAGCCAGATATCACAAGTATCAAGTTTACTCTTTGTAATTTTGTCTTAGATGAAGAGCATTTCCAAAGAACTTTACGTGGCATTTTCTGAGAATGATAAAGACAGTAATGAATATGACGACGCTCAACACCTTTGGCCTTAGCCATTCGTTTGAAAGCAAATCACGAGTGCTCCCTCACCGATATAGCCAGCCACAAAAAAGTAATAAATTATGATAATTAACAATTATTCCATGAGATGGAAAATAGACAAAGAGGCGTAGCGCCGAGTTGGCTATATTCAATAAGCGCAAATGGAATAATTGCTAATTATGCCATATTTTGTCATTATTTTTTTGTGGCAACTTTCTGGCCATATCGGTGAGGGAACACTCGTGACTTGCTTTTAAATGAATGGCTGAGGCAAAAGGCATTGGCCGCCGTCATATTCATTACTGTCTTTACCATTCTCCATGTAAAGTTCTTTAGAAATGCTCTTCATCTAAGACAAAATTACAAGGAGTAAACTTGACAACACTTGACGCAATCAGATTCCACATTACGTCATACCGTTTATCACCTGATGACAGAAATTGATTGAACCAATCAGAAAGGTAGAACCGCAATATCCGAGGTCAAAAATGTAATAAAATATTTTATTATTCATTCAAAATATTTCCCTGTTTCTGATTGGTTAAGACAACACGCATAATTCACCATAACCAGCTGCTGTTGATCAAATTTGGAAAGAATTTGTCGTATTGAACTGATGACGTCAACTGCGCAGCCCGCTGCAGATTATTCAACCGATGACGTCAAAATGACGTCAAAAGTGCAGCCCGCTACAGATCATTGAACCGTTGACCGAGAAAACCTGGGGACGAGGTTGTGTTATTTTTGGTGAGCAGAAAAACAAAGAGCAAAATGGCTGCGAGTAGGTTTACAAGTTTGAGCGAAGAAATTATTACCCAGTTACTTAATCTTTTGAATAAATAATAAAGCAATTATTGAATTCGACTTTCATAGGATATGAAGAATTCTGCAGATCTCGGAGGGTGTTATCCATCTCGGCTTTCGGCCTTGGTGGATAACACCCTCCTTGATCTGCAGAATTCTTCATATCCTACTTAGCCTCATTCAATAATTTGCTAAATAATAAATGGTACAGCATCACAGGACCACAACTATCAACTATCCTATCTTAAAACTACTTGATTCGTTTTGCATTCAAATCGAGAATAACTTGCAGAAATCTTGAACAAACCACATTTTCGTTTCGAACTTCCAACGTTGAATTGATTATCATGACAGTCTATTTTACCGTGGTCCCATTTGAATTCTTCAGTGTTGATTGCCATTACGGGATAATTGGAACTTTTATGAAACTGCTAGAGTTCGACAGTGATGGCTTCCAGAAATGTGCACGTGCCTTTACAGAGGTAATTGATGTGTAGAAACTACAAAATCCAAGCTACAACATGTTGCAAAAACAGTGGAGACACTTCACCTTCTTGGGGCGTTATTAATTTCCCTACTATCTCTCACACTGCAGCCCCCCTTCCCCCCTTATCAGTGTTGCTAGCAAGACAAAAAAATGTTGGAAACTTAAGTAGTCAACGTTGAAAGGGGGAGAGGGGAGAGGAAGTGGGAAAGGTTTAAATTCTAGATACGGCGGGCATTGGAAGCTAGAAAAGGTGTTTTTTAATGGAAGTGTCTCAACAATTTTGCAACTTGTTGTACCATAGCTCAAATTTGCACTACGCTGGACTATACAAGAGGGAACCTGTAACTTGAACGATGATTGTTAAATGACGTCACAGTTGGAAGACTGCGCTAATCAATTCAGCGATGCAAGTTTGAAATGATTATTTCGGTTAATTCGAGGTTATGGATGTTCTCCACGAGTTCATTAAGGTCCCATCTACACTAATGCTGTTTTGTTTGCGAGAGATACATCTTGTGTTACGTTTACGTGATCCACATCACCAAAACATCCACACGAATAGACTGAGGTGGGTCCAGGGGTTAGGGTTAGGGACATCATGATGACTTTATGGGAAAAGAACATCCTAAATCTTGACTTTAATGGTATTTCCCTTCAAGCCTGCTTTCTGGCAAAGTGAAACATGTTCTCTTCATTTCTGGAATACTTAAGGCCCCAGCTTTAAGGTTACTAATTATCGATCAGGTGTCCGTGGTTCAAAAGACGGATAACGCTATCCACCGGATAACTCATTATTCATTCGTTATTGGATAGCGGAATTGGTTTCGCTATGATTTATTAGCTGGATAGTGATTTATCCGGCGGATAAGGCTATCGGAGAACGCTACAGGGGCCAGGTGACCAATCGTTGCTTGTGTTTGTTGGTTTTGTTTCCTATGGGAACCAGGTTGTTAAAATGAAAACAGCGATCACTTTTCACGATCGTGATGACGAGTCTGGCCTCGACCCCAGCTCTATGTCTTTCCAGGATACTTCAGTTTTTTCCCTTTCCTAAATACTATAGGTTGAGTCGAATTAATCTTATTTGGAGTCATTTACATCCTCCCTGGTCCTTCCTTTACCACCATTTTTGTACCACTCACAGAACCTTTGGCTCTACTCGAATCCTGAGTCACTAAAAGTGTATCAAAATGTGTATGAATTAATCTTATTTGGAGTCATTTACATCCTCCCTGGTCCTTCCTTTACCACCATTTTTGTACCACTCACAGAACCTTTGGCTCTACTCGAATCCTGAGTCACTAAAAGTGTATCAAAATGTGTATTGTTCCTAGAGAACTTGGATGACAGAGAATGGTCCTTCGATCAAGTAAATGAGAAGCTGCAGCTGACAGACAGAAAAACTAGCTGGAAAATGTCTTACAGGGAAGGGGTGGACCTTGATGCACGAACGTTTAGGGAGAATGATTTCACCGAGAATATGCCATATTTAGCAAGATATGAATTTACGTATCTTACCCCATGTCACAATTTTCTGCGGTGTAAGGTAAGGACTTAATTAAATATTGATCTCTTCCCTGCCATAGACGTATATTTTTGTCCAGCGATGTGCGACGTAAACGACCCGAGACGTAGGCGTCCGGAAATAAAAGAACGGCAGCATTTCTAGTTCCTTTGGGTTGTTGGTCGGGTTTTTAATTATAATTCTACTGATAATGATAGTTATATATATTTTTTATGCATATTCTGAGGTGATTTACGGTAAAATGTGGTTAGGTGCTCCAGGCGGCCTCCATTAGCCATTAACAATTCCCCCCAACTCACCCATCCAAGGCATTAATTGCATCTACTAGACCACCCTACCAGGAATTGCATCTTCTTTTTGTCAGACTTGTCTTTGTGACTGAAGAGCTTGTAGGTTCTACAAAGTTCTACAGGTTGTAAGAAGCTATAACAATGTAGTTTGGTGAGAGAGGGCCTGCCGTTTACTGTCTGTGACGTTACAGAAATTTCAGAAAGGGCGTAAGCAGTCCTGGGAAAACCCAGGCCTCCGTTGAAGCCTTGATGTTTTAGGGCTTCGGTTCTTTATAACCAATGAAGATGCGTTGACCTTTCCATCTGTAAGTCGCTACGAATCCTCAGTTTAAATTAGAAAAACTACAGCTTTAAATGTTTATCATTCTAATAACATTCTTATTCTTATATACAGGTTTGGATTTCTCACGGTGATGGACAAGATATCGTAAAAACTCCTTTTAGTGATGAAAAGAACCTCTTAGAAGAGATACACTTTACAGATGAAACGACAAGATCACGGTGTCGAGGGTGGCTGGTCATAAAACAAAGGAAATGTTTGGATGTGGACATACTGTTCCCTGGATGCAAATATAATTGCATCAGGTTCGGCATTCGTGGACGAGCAGGTCTGATTCTGATGTGAAGTGTCGTTATTTGTTACTGTATTGTTTTGTTTTGAATTTAATTTGGCCGAGCTCAGACTTCGGAAGATAATTCCGAATGTCAAGGCAAGGGATTTACATCACTTTATGCTAAAAGCATTTTCCTACTGCATTTGCCATCGTTGACACTATGAATGTATGAAAATTGTGCTTCCTTCTGGCTATCGTCAGTACTCCGATATATGTTTTTCTCTGAACTTAAAATTCGCCTTCGTGAAAATCCAACCACTCCAAATTCGAATATTTTGATCTGGGAACAAGGATACGTAATATATGTAACGCCAAACACTCTTTATCTCATCTCAGATAGCGATCTGGCCATGGCCACGGAGTATGTACCCAATGAACAGGTTAGACATGCTTTAGCAAGATACCTATCTCAGTTGACTTTAGTCGATGAAACTGGATCAGGAATACTTCAGCTTCCAGAGAACATTCCCGAGGGGTTCCATTTAACTCACAAGAGGCTGTGTGAAAGAACTCTGTTCAAAACAAAATCAGGATTTGCCATCATCCTTTCCAAAGAACGAGAGTGGCGCAATGTTACGGAACGAGAAGGAAACAGGGAAGTCGTAAGTACTTTTCCTAGCTGAGATGAAAAATGGGCTGTGAATCAGTCACTATTCTGGAAAGACAATGTTTAGGATTGGAATTCTCGGCCCTTGTTGCTAGTTTATTTCTTCCGAGCGAATTATCAGTATGATATTCAACTGCGCCACTGCGGAGATCTTGCTATTTTTGTTGGACAGTCTGGCATAGTTATTCTTCACTGGAACATTAGAACGTACGACCTCTACTTCAATATGGTAATTTCTTTCTTTTAATAGCTTTCCATTTTTTCGTAGACATGTTTTTTAAAATATATGTTTCCCTCATTTTGAAGCTCTGCGCCTCGATTAACCCTCGTGTTTCTCTCTTGCTCTCTAAACTCCATTTCGGTATCCAAGGCAAGTTTGGCCTAAACCAACTAAAGTGAATTTTTTACCTCTTGAGGAACAAAAAAAAACTTCTTTTCTCTCTCTCTTCCTATACAAGAACAAGCTTACGCAAACAATAAGCTCCTAGCAGAATCCATAAGGATGCAGTACCACCACGTAAATTTATAGATAAAATACCAAGATAAAAACAGCTAAACCTTTTGGGTTTTTTTTATTTACCCTCGTAGACTAAGCTTCACATTAATTGCGAAGAGTGGGAAAGATTACTCGGCAGTGGGACCTGGCAACCAGAACTCATCGTAAGGAGAATACCTGACCTGCTGGCTTTAGTGAAGGATGTCCATGCTTTGATCAAAATTAATATGCAAGAAACTGGTTTGCCATCAACAAGTAAGTTTTGTTCGAAGTAATCACTAGACGGTAATAATTGGTAACATCAAAATTGAATAACGATTAATATATTAATTTAGGATTGGAGGATCGGACAGGTTTTCAACACCGCATGCATGTGCATATCTTTTATCTTTTGAAGTTCTGAGTCTATCCCAACAAGGTGTTCACCCAACTGACAACATTCTTAAAAGAACTCAAGGAATTCCTTTCCAAAGCAAAAATTGACTCAACGTGCCCTGTTCGACACTGAGTTGTTAGTTGTTCTTGTGATCTTTGTGAAATACTAGATCAAATGCTCGAGAGTGATATGTTGTTATGGCTTTTGCAGTTCCTCCTGAGATTCTTGCTCGGGGTCCGTTAGCTTTGAAATCCTACGAAAAGGCTCTAGCTGATGGAGAAACGTGTGTCAAGACAGTTCCAATAATGCTTATTGGACAAGATAGAGCGGGAAAGACCAGCTTAAAGAAGTCGCTAAAAGGGGTGAGGTTTGATCCAGAGGAAGACAGCACCGTGGGAATAGATGTAGATCCTTCTCATTTTGAAGTGACTACTGAGACGTGGAGAACAGGAACGGCAGGTGCCGAGCAGGATACTGATGCGGCAATTTCTTTTGATCACCACGCTGCAAGGTGGATTGTGAACAACATAAAGGGAGGGAATAAAACCCCATTAATTGAACCAAGCGCGTCAGAAATTAAAACTAGCAGTGATAACGACGAAACTGAAATAAGCAGACAGATTTTTACCTCTGAGACAGAACGAGATACCAACAGCTATGAAACACCCATCGAACCAGCAGCTTTTCTCAACGAAAAAGAGTTCAACATCTCTTCCTTCCCTGTAGAACACAATCCAAAAGTCTTATCTGATTTTACCCGTAATATTCCAGAGGAAATAGCATTTGAAACTGAAAAATTACTTAAAGGTAATTGGGAGGACAATAGAGAAAATATTTATTCAACTTTGTGGGATTTCGCCGGGCAGTCAGTTTACTATGTCACTCATCCACTTTTTCTAACAGCACGAGCAATCTACTGTTTAGTCTATGATCTCAGCTTAAATCCAAATGAACTGGCCAAGCCCCTGGTAAAACAAGGCGTATACAAAAAATACCAGGACACCTTCAATCTAAAAACTAATTTAGATTATCTGGATTTCTGGATGAGATCTGTGGCGTCTGTAGCCAAATGTGCCCGCGACCACAAGAACACTGCTACGATTACGTCTGAAGAAGGATTGTTGCCACAAAAGCTCCCTCCTGTATTTTTAGTGTGCACTCATGCCGATACACCTTACGATAAAAATCGCAGTCCTCAAGAGATAGCCTATGAAATCCTAGGCTGTCTAAAAAGCAAGCCTTACGGAATCCACTTGCTTGATGTGTTCGTTGTGGATAACAGGAAATCGGGTACTGCGTGTGAATGCTCAGAGGTTATACGGCTACGACAACACGTTCTGGCTGTTGCAGAACAACTACCTTACGTTAACGAAGCCATTCCGATCAAATGGTTAAAATTTGAGAAGGTTATTACAACATTGAAGAAGAAGGGAAACAAGTGCATTTGCTTCGAAGACGCTAAAGGCATTGCATCAAAGGTTTGCGACGTAACAGAAGAGAGCGATATTAAAACATTATTGGACTACTGGCATGACCTAAGAAATATCATTCATTTTGATGACTCCCCAGAGTTGAATAAATTGGTTGTCCTGGATCCCCAGTGGCTCATTGACGTGTTTAAGAAAGTAATAACTGTGCAACCGGCTTATCAACTTACAGAGAAAAAACTACTAGACAAATGGAATAAGCTCGAGGCACATGGGCTTTTGGATGAAAAGCTTTTGGTGCACATGTGGACACCTTTATCCAATGAAAAAGAAACTTACCAAAGTCTCATTGCAATCATGGAGAAATTTAGTTTGATGTGTCCCTGGCCACTGGATGCTTCAGGAAACAAGAGCTACCTTGTACCATCTATGTTAAAGTCACACCCGCCGAGGGAGATTATTGAGCTGGTTGCGTCTTCAGAAGTGCCATCTCTGTTTCTGAGATTTGAAGATGGTCATATCCCCCCGGGTTTATTTCCCCGATTGGTCTTGGAGATATTTCTGTGGGGTAAAAAAGAAAAGTTTTGGAAACCAGCAAAGCTTCAGTTGTTTTGCAACTTTGCAAGATATTTTACCTCCACCGACAACGACTGTTCCGTCATCTTTCTCTGCCACTCTTCTTTCGTTGAGATTGTTGTTCACAATGCGAATACTAGCCTTCATTCCGATGAGGGTTTGTTCTCCAAGATGAGCTTTTCTCCAAATTTCCAACTTGACACCATTGACGTGACCTGTACGCGTGCTGTTTGTAGTCAAGTGTGCTTAACGCTAGAGTGTATGCGCCAAGAGTTTTGCTGGCTTAAGAATATGAGATATGAATTGAGTATAATTTGTCCAGTCTGCTGTTATAGAGGTGGTGTCAATTATTGCCCGGCTCATGGCAAACAAGGATGCAAAGAGGAGGAATGCTTACACTTCTGGTCAATTTCTACATTGCGCTCAGCCAAGAATGCCAAATTCTGCACAAGATCTGCGTCCGCCAAAAACACCAGAGTGCCAGTGTCACAATTTTCACTTTGGTTTCCTCCATTGAATCATAAGGTAAATGTACGGGAAATACTGTCTAAATTTGAAAGCTACTTTCCTCGCAACTGCCTGCACAAGAAAATCTTTACATCATACTAGTATGACTTTCGATCCGGTAGGACTTCATCCCGGTCTCTCTTGTGACTTCCTTCGTTTATGTAACATTGGTATGATTCATCATATCTTGAAAAGAACCTCGATCCTGTACAAAAGTACCGGACTCAAAAGAGACCGGTATGTCTCATGCTGATACGAGATTTTGCGCCGTCACCGTGTTCACAAATGCATAACAATGAAAGAGTGAACCGGGATGAAGTTGTTCTGGAATGAAAATTGTATCCCTGCCATGCAAGCATTCCCCAAGTTGCTTATTAGGTCGCTACACTGATCGGTTCATCTGTCATTTAAACGAGGTAAAAAGTTATGCATTTTCTCTTGAGAAATGATAAATCGAAAATACCCGGGGGTTTTACAGTTTCATGCACCATTTGTGTTTCACAATTGAGCTGCTTTTTTATTAAATTAGCTTTTGGGCTGTATTGCTTGGCAAATCATCCTCTTTCACAAAACGCTACGAAAAACAATTGGCAAAAATGTAATAGTTGATGAACTCGGAACCTCCGCATCCTTGAGTTTGGAGCCCCAACTACTTGGCCACGCTGCCAATCGTTGCTACTTATGGTATAGGTTAAAACAATAACAATGGGTTGGTGCATTTCTAAATCCCTGAACCCCATGGCCTAAATCGCGTTAAAGAGGTATTATCATGCAAAGTTTGGTCAAAACAGTACTGGGAAACGTCTGAATTGGTACTTTAGCTCCCAAGTACAACATCCCTGACAACCCACTGAGAAGATATGACAAAGAGGCTATTCGTATTTAATTTTTGGTGACTTTCTGAGGACATCATCTCCAAACTGACCAGTTTTTTCAAGTTTCAATCCATTTCCATTCTCTTCATCCTTGGTCGCAAACATTAAAGAATAGCTTCAGTGTATTTCAGTGGTTATTGGTGACAAAACAACAGCATTATTTTTTGGACTTCATTGATGCAAAGACGTCTTTAGTGTTTTTAAGTTTGACTAAAGTAGCGTGACACTACCCCTTTAAGCCTGCGACTAAACACGGAGAGGCTAGAGAGAAATGTAAAGGCCTATAAGCTTAAACGGAAGCGAGGATAATTTCCATTAGATGAACATACAACGAATTCATTTCTAAAAGTTGACGTCGTAATCACAACGACGATATGTTCCCTTTTCAACATGATTTTATGTAAAATATGGACCACATGATCCATGTAAATGCCTAAATTTAACCATCTGTAACCGAAATTCATCACATGATTTTCGGTTACAAAATGGCAAACTCTTCAAGTGTTAAGAAAAAACGTCTACCTCTTGAAGGGCTTCGAGTGGGTTGTAATGCAGAGCGTCAAGGAAAAGGATGCAATTGTTCATTATTAACTGCAAAGGAAATTCTTCCAGGCGACGCCATGATGTCTTAAAAACAAAAAGTTTTCGGGTAACCCCGGTGCCTGAGGAAGGGGCTCAAATGTGCGCGACTTCTCGCCATATTAGAGAGCACCACCGAAGAAAGCGCCTGACATTGTTACGGTTGTTTTCATTTAGGTATTACAGCCAGGAATTGATGACAGCTACAAAAGTTTTACTTCCTCTGGTGGAGGTGAATTAACCTTCTATTGTTTAAAAATTTTAGATTTAGTGAAGGCAGCGCCAAATTTAAGACCTTTTTAGAAAGTTTACCTGAAAATACTTGAAATACCCTTTAGGCAATGATTCGGGAAACTGGGTGATTCCGTGGCAAAACATTTTAAGGGATGGGTTTTTCGAGGTTTCTTTCGTATGAAAATTCTAAATAGCACGTAAGATCGAGATTCTTAATATATATCAGTATTTAGTATATACCAAAACAGTGGTAGCGTTGAAGGCGCGCTCTGATTGGCTGCTCAAACTCCGGAAATGTGACCTCGGGGCAACTTGCGATGGATTTGGACCTGAAAATATTGCACTGTGCATCCTGTTCTGCGCATAACAGCAAAATTGGCAACATTTCAAAAATAGCTCGCTAGAAAGAAGAATGGTCCGTTTCAGAGCACAGCAGTAAAGAGCAGAAAGGAAAACGTTTTAGACTCTCGAAAAAGAAAGTCGAGTTTCCTTACTGATGCTTAAGTGTCATTTACAGTCTGAGATTGAATTCAAAGTGAAACTGCGCTCTCGGGGAGGCGTGTTGTCGAGCTCGGTTTGCTTTCTAAGGAGCTTACCGATGGTTGCAAGTATGGTTGAAGTCCTCTGCAGTTGTCGAACTGTTGAAAAGATACTTTATCTGGACTTGGCATCTCTCTCTATATTACCTGCAGAGAAGATAATTGTGGTGAAATTAATGTGTCACACCAGCAAAGTTCACCGAGTAAATGACCGCTGGAGACCGGTGTCTCCTTAACAAAGTTGGCGACCTATCTTTTTGGCATAATTTTATTCTCTTAAACCTCCTCTTTGTGTTGTAAAACTTTAAAAGAAAATTAAGTCAAGGGAAAAAGTTACAGGGAAAAAACGTATTCGTAGTCATCACTCGTGAACACGAAAATTGTCTCTTCGAGATCACACACCCGAGGAATATTTGTGGTCAGTGCCTTTTTATGACGTGTTCCTGTGCAATAAAACAAAGATTAATTGATTCCTTTTGAAAAGTACAATACACCTGTTTTGTTATTTCGAGAATTACGTCAAAGCTGTGCTTCCTGTTCCTGCCAAACGTAGCGTGAACCGATGGGCCGAACTTGTTCTTGATAGATTAAGTCGCAATGATTAAATGAGTAACTTGAGCAATTACCTAAGTTGGTAAGAGTTAGTCTGTGTCAAGATTACATCAACACTGAGAAAACTATGACTCATTAGTGTAAGCATTTGACTGGACATTAATATTTTTTTTGGCATGCAAATATTGCGCTGTTGTCATTTGTTTGTACTCTTGACCTTTAGGGCTCAGTTTAGATTAAAGTTTCCGAGTCAAACGAGGGTTTCGTCAGTAGAGTCTCTATGTGTGGCCCTGAATTCTGTAATTTAACCCTACTAGCGACGTTTTTTTCAAGTAATTATGTGTTTTGTTTATATCATGCAATAGATGCCGTAAGCATGATGAAAAGAAACGTATAATACCGTTGTATACTAAAACTAGTATTCACCTTAATGTCGGTGGCTACCACCTCCAATTCGGTGAATAGTTGCTAATTATTTTGATGTTTTCTTTCTTAAAAGCCATTTCGAATGACATGCCCTTTTCCATAGGTAATATGTCTCAAGTTATTTTTAGATCGACTCCCACGCTGTACAGATCCCAAGGGGATTAGGCAACAGCCAATCACATGACGGGAATGTGCTCTCTGAGAGTGGGCTATCCACGCGGAACACATTCGGGCCATGTGGTTGGCTGTTGCCTAATCTCCTTGGGATCTGTACGGCGAGGAAGTCGATCTAGGAATAACTTGAGACATATTACCTATGGAAAAAGGGCATGTATGAGGGATTCCCTCTCTCCCCCTTTATTTTCTTTTGATACAATACAGTTTATTAAACTTATATTGCGCAATTATCAATACTAGCAATTTTCAATTGCGCATTACAATATTGATTAAATTATATAAATATGCAATAACGAAAGGTATATAAGGAAAGAAACTTTATTTAAGTGTCTAGTCTTCTAACGCTGTAGAGCACTAATCGGGGACACTGTAAATTGAAATTAACAAGTTAACACAAATCAAATCAAATTTTGGTTTTTGAGCAGAAGGGAAAACCGGAGTACCCGGAGAAAAACCTCTCGGTGCAGAGTAGAGAACCAATAACCTCAACCCACATATGACGCCGAGTCTGGGAATCGAACCCGAGCCACATTGGTGGGAGGCGAGTGCTCTCACCACTGCGCCATCCCTGCACCCAATAATAATCTAATTGCAACAAATAAATGATAATCAAAATCAAAAAGCTAAAATGAATCACACTTAATAGTAACCATTCTAAAATTAAAAGCTATCTGAAATAACAATGTCTCAATAGCCTTCTTGAAACAACCTAAAGATTTTATATTCCATATGTGTTCCAGAAGGCTGTTCCACAGCTTATGGGCTGCCACGTGAAAGGAGCAGTCACCCAGTGTTGCTGATGATCTTTTTGAAGAATTACACTATTACTAGATCTTAGATTGTATCTACCACTTCTCCTTACTGACATAAGGTCACTTATATAGAACGGAGCGTGACCATGTATTGCTTTCAAAATGATTAATAAAACTTTAAAATGTATACGTTGCGTTACCAGCAGCCAATGTAATGATCTAAGAAGAGGCCTTACCTTGGTGCTTAAAAATGATGAAGCACTCCCAGGGGGAGGGGGAAGGGGTCCATGTTCCCTTGCTTCCTTTAAAAATTTTCTTGTGTTCCCTTGTTTCCGAAATTGCTTCCAAACTTGTTCTCAGCTTTTTCATCCCTAAATGGTTTATGTTCCCTTGTTCCCTAGGATATTTTGTGTTTGTTCCCCAGTTCAAATTAGCCATGTTCCCTTGTTCCCCAAAACCCCTGGGAGGGCCTCAATGATCTATAAGATATCTGAATATTCGCTAGGATATGAAGACAAGGCACTCGCTTTTCCTGACAAGCTCCGGGAGTCTCTCGCTTCCCAGTCATGTGACCCTCAACAAATTGTGAGTCTGTTTAAAGAGAAACAACTGCTGATGGAAGCCTCTTGGGAACAACGAGATCCTCAAACTATGAAGTGGATCCGATTCTTGTCCAGAGAAGCTAACTTAGCGAAGAGATCTGACGTTGTCCAATACTTACGGAGCATTTCACCGGAAGGAACTGTTGGTGAGCAAAGCATGGTCTGTCTATGCAATACCAGGGAGTTTAAGAAACGACAACGCCCAAAAGCAGTAATATTATTGGTTAAAAGAGCAAAAAATGATCGTGCGGCACGCATCTTTGTACATTTCTCTCCCGTACTCGTCAAAACAACGAGGTTGACTAGCAATAGAGTTATTTTCATAGAGTTATCACATTAGAGTTAAAGTTAAGTTTCCAAAATCCTGAATTCAAGATTTTGGAAGGCTTAAATCCTGAATTCAGAAATACAGGAAGTATCCTAAACATGCATAAAAGCTAACCTTAGGCCTAAGGTTAGCTTTTATGAATGTTGGCTGAGGATTTTGGAAACTTAAATCTAACTCTACGACATAACTCTATGAAAATAACTCTAAGAATAGCTGTCCCCCAAAACAACAACGTAAAATGGCCAATTTTCAGGTTTTGACGACAACGTGGAAAAACAACAGTGAATCTTTCCTTCTCTCTATTTGCTTCAAATCCGTACATACGTCTCTGGTTGCCCATATTGTATAACATAAACAAGATGGAAACATCGTGAAACACTTAGAATAGCTTGAAGTGACGTTTTGGTCGCTTTAGCCGTCGTGGTTTCATAAACTCCCTACTGTTGATGATTTTCCAGCCAACTTTAGTTTCGAAAAAAACCTTTCATGTTATTAATTCACGTGACTTTTTTTGCGTTTTACTCAAATGAGAATTTAACGGCCTGATATTAGAAATAAAGTAACATATATACGGCTTTTCAGTGTGAAACACAACGTCAGTATATCACTTATATATTAATAACAATACAATGAAGTCAACCACATATTTAATTAAGGTTATAAATTTGAAAACTCTCCATAACATTCGCCCCATCATCGGAGACTCATCGCGAAAGAGTGGCGAATGTAACAGTCTTTGGTGAAAGATGTGTTGTCCACTTCATATTTGACACGAACAGGTGTTGATGCTTTCTTGTTTTACCTTGGTCGTAGAAAAAGGCTGAGCCAGCTCGCGACCTGTCCCATAATTTCTAGCGAGGTGAAAGAAATTAAACGTTTCCATCGAGGCTTCCTAGGCCTTATCCGGCCAGGGTTCCGTTTCCCGAGAGCTACCATCCACCTGCTTTGGTAAGCTGGTCTTTAATCACAATTTTAATATAACGAACAGCAAAATGACTGTGAAGTATAGTGACTTAAAATCTCTTCCTTTTTGAGATGCAGAGGAATCGCCCGATGTAAAGGAATCCGGAATCCAGGATCCATTTTGGTGGAACCTATGAGTTTGGAATCCGGAATCCACGACTCGGATCTTGGAGCCAATATTCGGAATCCGGAATCCCATGGGCTGGGATCTGGAATCCGAGGGCCACCTGGATTCCTGTATATAGGCGAGAGGAAGTTGTGGCAACCGAAGAAGGGCCGGAAAGTTTCGGGACTTTCGAGAAACGGGCCTTTTTGGATTGTTATCTGCCATGTTCTGCAGTTCACAATGACCCCATTTACATTTTTTGAACAATGTTTTCATTGTGGCAGGTCCCCTTTTGCCAGAAAAGCTTGATGTGAGAGGAATCCCATTCCAACAGGGAAGGCAGCTCACTATCGCATTAAGTGGTGAGACATATCTACTAGCTATCTCTGTTCATTCCGGTTAGTGGTGTGCGGTTGCAGACAGTAGTATGCGTTTTTCCGTCAAATTACTCAATAGGACAATCATTTACAACGATGCATCGGTGAAGGCAATAGTTCATATCGTCATTTGGACAAGGTGTCGTGCTAAAGCCTCATCAAGTTTTCCTTGACAAGTTTTCCTTGGCAGTGTAAATGGAAAAATATGACAAGTTTTTCCTTTACAAGTGTCCTTGTTCAAAAGCTAGCATGCTTGTTTTTGAACAAGGACACTTTTCACGGAAAAACTTGTCAGGGAGAACTTGCTAGTGTGTACAGTCGGCAAGTTTCCCTTGACAAGTGGACTTGTCAAGGAAAACTTGCTAGTGTAAATGCATTTAATGAGGCTTAATACAATAAAATGAAAAATGCTTCATCGAGAAATTTGTGAAACGTCTTTTTTCTAAATGTCTACTTTCACCAACCGCAATGCCACTCATTTTTTTGCAACTCATCTCCTCTTGGAACTGTATTATGCTATTTACCATCACCTGGGCAAAATTGTTAACTTTTTGGTTGTCTACAAAATTCACTTGAGCCGCCGCTTTAGCGCAGGGCAAACTACAAACTTCCGGTGGTTTTGCTCTCTCAGTTCAAGACTTCTTCTCTTTATGCCCAAGTAGAAGATTAAAGATCCTGGTTGCGTGAATTTCGTCAAGAGAAAACGAGGGAAGCAGAACACACCCACCATACATGGGCCTCTGTAAATGATATTTTTCTAAAATGTATATTTAACCCATGGTCATGGTGCGTGGCTATTCTGAGGAAGACAGCTCATTGAAACGTTATGGCTGCGCGTCCATGGCACGAGACCAAATAACTTTATCAATGGGCATGGAGATATATTCTCTCCCCTCATCCTCTCTTTATTTCTTTTATACTCCTTCAAGGGTTCCCGTGAACAAAATGAAAAATAATACTTCCAAAATAACCAGATTACTCATGTTCACAAACTGACCGATTTGATCGCAGAGGGTTGGATCTAGCGGAAAATAACGTTATTCACTTGCTAGCTTGAAATTTCAGCTTGTAAATGCAGCTTATTATATATGCAAAACGCTAGTTTGTAAGACTGAAAGCCCGACACACCCGTGCTACTAAGTCAGCCGCGTATATGTTGTCAGTAAAACCACTTTCAGGTGGAATCCGTTTTGACCTACAATCGGCGACAGAATTAGTCGAGGCAGTTGACAACAGAGC
>NC_090882.1:13605347-13607847 GCF_036669935.1 Montipora foliosa | reverse complement strand
TATATTTAAAAACATGACTGCGACGTGTGCGTAATTCATGATTGCGGGATAATAAATTCTCAAGGTTAATGTCTATTAAATTGTTACTTAGTTTGTACATAAGAGATAATCTAGCCTGTTTGCGTCTTAGTTGCAATGAGTCCCATCCAAGTGCTTCGATAAGCTCTGTTACACTACTTTCACGGCGATAATTATTCATACAAAGTCTAGCGGCTTTCCTCTGAATCATCTCAACAATATGGGTGTCCTTCTGGTAGTATAGGTCCCAGATTTCGCTAGCGTATTCCAGCTTTGGGCGAACAATTGATTTATAGAGAGTTTCTTTAACATCACGAGAACTAGGTAATCGCTAGTTGTTGTCCTTCAGTAGCATTTGGAGTAATGATTGCAAGTTCGAATGAGGCCCAACACTACTGTGAAGTTTTTGTACCCAATTATTCCATCAGGGATCAACCCTAGTATTGGAATTGGGCCCACACAAGGACAGAGAAAAACTCTGACCAGGGTGGGATTTGAACCCACGACCTTCGGATTAGATCACCGCTGCTCTACCGACTGAGCTACAAGGCCAAAACGAGAGCTGGCCGTGGGTATGTGAGATGTTATTCGCAAGGACAAATTCGGCTCGGCCCAAGCCGAGAACTGAATCACGAGAACTGTTCCAAAAGTTTCGTTTAACCAATCCAAGCACTTTGTTCGCGTTTCCAGCGATGTCAGAAATATATTCAGACCATTTTAAGTCCTTCTTTAAGGTAACACCAAGATAAGTTATAGAGTCCACTTGTTCTAGTATCAAAACGTATAAGTTCTTGTCGGGGGATGTCTTTTTTTAGAGAAGCAAATAATTTTGCATTTCGATGGATTAAAGCTCATTTTCCATTTATCCTGCCATTGCTCAAGACTACAGAGATCGTCCTGAAGATTATTTGTATCGATGTCAGCTGAGATGACTCCATAAACTAGGGCATCATCAGCAAAGAGCCTTGTTTGGGATTTAAGATTGACTGGCAAGTCGTTAATGTATAGCAGAAACAATAACGGGCCAAGCACTGTCCCTTGTGGTACCCCAAAAGTAACGGGAGAGGGCTTCGATGACTTTCCAGAACATATAACAGATTGGCAACGCTTAAGCAGGAAATGATTCAAACTATTGCAGTAGATTTTCCCTTATGCCATAGTGATTCAATTTAATCAAAAGCCGTCTATGAGGGACCTTGTCAAAAGCCTTCGTGAAATCAAGTACAGCAGCATGAACTGACTTGGAAGCATTTAAAGACTTCGCAATATCATTGATAGTTAAAAGTAATTGCGTCACGGTTGATCTTTTAGCTCTGAAGCCATGCTGGGTATCTGTAAGAAGGTTATACTTCTCCAAGTGCTTCATAACATAACTGTTTAAAAAATTAAAACTGGTTTGAAAAAAAAAACCGGTTTTAAAAAAATTAAACCACAGCATCTTCACC
This sequence comes from Montipora foliosa, assembly GCF_036669935.1. Taxonomy (NCBI): domain Eukaryota; kingdom Metazoa; phylum Cnidaria; class Anthozoa; order Scleractinia; family Acroporidae; genus Montipora; species Montipora foliosa. Next base: position 13,606,384 of record NC_090882.1, on the reverse strand, counting down.
TCTGTAATACAATGACGAACATTCCCAACCCAGCACAGTTCATTATTCACTTTTCATTATTTACTTTTGTATAATAAGTCAATTGATATCCACGTATAATAACCAAAACTAATCCTAACCTGACCCTAATTTTGTATCAAAATGTGCACCAAAATGACCGTCTCATCACGTGACTGAAATCCATCTATTGAAAATCAACGTATAGAAACCATGTTCAAGACCTTCAAAAGCAAAATGTTAAGTTGACGGTCTTTCAAGTTGCCCCTTGATGAAAAGGTTTTTAAGGATATGGATTTCTTTGTTTTGCAGGAGGTGGAGAATGGAAGCTTGTTGCCGAAAAGCTGGGTTTGAGTCCAGATGAGATCCGTTACCTTGACAACCGCGTTCTGAACCCAGCAGAAGCTTTGCTTGCTTGCGTAGCAGAAAAACGAGGACTAACAATAGGAGATTTGTACGACGTCTTGAGGAACTGTGGCCTTTCTTTGTTGGCCGATAAACTATAAAATCAATCATTCCAATTACGATGGGAGATTGTGTTTCAGTGTCCTTTTTCATTGAACTGGAAGTTCTAAGCAATAATCGGTGACATTCAAATTGCTCCCGCTGCAGAGTTATTCAATTCAAAGACCTTTCTCAAAAGGGTCTCTGTGTTTTGTGCTGACTAGAAGGTGGGTGTAGGAAATTACGTCAAAAAAGAGACTCAACAAACCTGTGAACGTGGTAGTTTGACTTCCCAGATGCTCACCAGACAATTCAAGTGAAACAGGCAGTAATACGTGGAAAGTGCAGATTTACTATTACACTTTTTTTTTTGCCAAATGGGTTTAAACGCAATGCTATTTTACAAAAGTTCTGAGACCAGTGTACTACTCCCTTCAAACCGAAGGTCATTTTAATGTCGGTTATTAGAAATGTATATTATATTTGAAGTGCGGGCTATAGAAGAAAGAGGGAAATGATCCTCGCACTTAGAAATTGTACAGATAAAGTGCGAGGATCGTTTCTCTATTTCCTCTGTAGCCCATACCTCAATATAC
>NC_090882.1:13582847-13592847 GCF_036669935.1 Montipora foliosa | reverse complement strand
CAGAAATTCAATCACGTACAGTGGAACCCAGCTATAAAGAACCGCGCTATAACGAAATCCCCGATATAACGAATAGATTTTGACGGTCCCAACGTACAATTTACCTCGCTATAACGATTCGTTTGACCGGTCGCTCCCCGCAGTCAGTAAAACCGACAGATTTGAGTAGAAATCACAGCTTGCTTTATTCTGGTTTTGACAAATACATTGTAAGGGTACTGTTCTGTTGCAGTGTTGAATGTATGCTTCGGCGTGCTGACACGTTACTTCCGAAGTTTTAAAGTTACTTGACAGTGTTTTTGAATTTGATGCCTTCATTGTCAGCGCGTTACACTTACAGTTAACAGTATCAAATGAATAAAAATAACATTTTCTACGTACAGTATTCAATTTTTGGCAATTATTATTTATTAAATTACCCCGCTTTAACGAATATTTTTGCTATTAACCAGATAATTCGTCTTATTAAATTCTCAACCTCAGTTAATGCATTTATCGTGCTCTGATTGGTTCACTCAATCTCGGTTATCAGCTCATATACCTTAGTTTGCGCTAAGCGTTGCTAAGCTTTTTTTTCCGTCGGAAAGCGAAATTTCTCTCTGAATAAAGCAAAGGAAACAAAACCTTTTTGTGGAAAGTTCGGATCGATTCCGACGTTTAAAAGTACGCAAAAAGGCAACAAATGTATGTCTGACCACAAGGTATTAACTCAACATTGCATCTTCATCATGTTTTTTCGATTTCGCTCGAACTTTCTCGCTTTTTTCGCTCGCATTTCGTACATCCAAACTTTTGTGGTTTAAGGAATTCAATAAAACATCATTCCATTCGCGCTTGTTAGGGTTCGGGTTATAGCCAAATCGGCGCTACGCTCCTCTTTGGCTATTCACCATCTCATATTCAACGCGCGCTCATGGAATAATTGTTAAATAACGGGGTCTTCGCTATAACCAACATTTTTTTCGGTACCGTGGCACTCCGTTATAGCGGGGTTCCACTGTGCTGTCAATTGAGTTCAGTGTAAAAGTACCCTTTCTTCAAGCAATATACAACACAAAAAGTCACCTTTGGTGATGTCGGGAAGCTTTCCAGAGATCTCGTCAAGAATGTTTTGTTGAGGATAGTGTTTTAAACTTCTGCAACTTACCTGTTAGGGCGACGGTGAGGTCGGTTCGTTGTTGAGATGACATGTCCTGTATCTGAAGATTTTCAGGTAGCACTGGACCTGAAATAACAAGACAGAAGTCTTAACTGTTTACGTCCATTTTCAGTAGTTTTTAGAATTTGTTAGCTATCTGTATGCTAATGTAGGAGCTGGTGGTCAATACTGTTCCTTTCCCTCGAAAGTTACTGATAACATATCAATAGTATCACATAAATTTCGTTAACCCCAACCAACAGTCACATACTTTCACCGAAGCAGCAGACTTCATCTTTAAATACAACTCTACTTGCTTTTTTTCCCATTTCCTCCACTCACGTATAATTTATTTATTTATTTAGCTAGTTATTTGTTTAAAGATAAATTCATGTCTATGATTTGGTCCTTCAATCACTCACTCACTCACTCACTCACTCACTCACTCACTCACTCACTCACTCACTCACTCACTCACTCACTCACTCACTCACTCACTCACTCAATCAATCAATCAATCAATCAATCAATCAATCAATCAGTCAATCAAAGAATGCCTTTTACCAAAAGCAAAACCCAAGTAATCCAAACCGCCAGCTACACGATTAGTTAAATAGCAGAGGCTGTATATGTATAGACATTTAAACACTTATCCCATTATTTTCTCACCTGTTGTTCCAGCTGGTGTGATTTCCCTCAAGTGCTGGACAACGTCAAGTCTGTCAAAACATATAGCTTCTCGTGTAAAACGGCGGATCAGTGCCTTGGTCTCAACATCTGGGTTGTCCAGTGAGGCTTCACTGCACGGAAGATTCTCCTGGAATTGACTCACAACCTGTTTGCAATCGCTCGATTGGCAAGAAAGCGAATCCACCAACTTACAGGGTAGGGCGATAGCTCTTTCTCCGCTTTCTAAAGAATCTGAAAGTTTAACGTTGAAATTTAACATTAATTGTGTCAATAACTGAACCCTCCACATTGTGGGCATGGTATGTCTGTCACAGCGCGTCATGACACTATTATCAAGACAAGACCTTCTGATTAGTTTTGCTAGCAGCAATCGGGTCTCCAATTGGACGTCATTTTACGTAGCTAGGCATCGATTGGTCTCCAGCAGTAACCAGGACACCGATGAGTAATCGGAAAAACCAAGTAGAAATCGGAATTTCGGATTGAAGCGATGTTAAGTTTCGGAAACTTAGTCGGCTTGTCGGAATCATGATAGTGCACGTCTTGTTTTTTTTATTTTATTTGACTATTTACAAAGTGACGTAAATTGTCAATGAAAATAGAGGTTGTAATTGACAATCTAAACATCTTCGGATGAAAACAATATAGCGAACACACGATACTAAAACCTCGCAAAGGATAAACGCGAAGAACACAAAATTGAACGAATGGATCCTAAATACAGGAAATTTTGACAACCTCAATGATATTGGGATAAACTGACTGAAACGTAAAATTGTCGCAGTCTGCGTCATCTCTGTCCTTTAAAGTGGTACTACGACCAAAAAAAAAATTGTTTTTCCTTTGGATTTCAAAACTATGTTAACTAAACACTAACTCACCCAAGTTTTAAGTTCTGATTTTAAAAAGACACCTGTTTATTGTAGCTGGAATTTTCTTATTTATTGGTCCGCCATTACTAACTTTAAAATCTTGAGAGAGCTGGGTCGAGGAGAAAATAACGTCAAACACTCACCAGTTTAAGAATGCAATTCGTGTGTACGCGGCCTAATTAATATGCAGCACGGGAGTTTCGGGCTTTCAGACTTTTCAACCCCTGTTTTGCATATATAATAAATTGCGTTTACATGCTGAAATTTTAAGCTAGTGAGTAAATGACGTCATTTTCTCTAAATCCAACCCTCTGAGGTCCAATCGGCCAGTTTTGAACGTGAGTAATGGCGGACCATGAAATCCAAAACTTACACTCAAAATAAACAGCCTTTGGATAAAACTCAAAGCTCAAAATTTTGCCAGTTAGGTGTTAAGCAAACACGCTTTCAAAATCTGAAGAGAAAAAGGAAATGATTTTTTGATCATAATACCACTTTAAATTGGTAATGTAGACAGCCGTCGCAAAATAAATTGCGTTACGTTATTGGTTGGTAACGAATTCCCCAATGCTGTGGCTAATTTCTGTAACCACTGAGTTCCGTTATCCTAAATATCAATTATGATGATAGCACAAAATAAAGGCCAAAAAATGTTCAGCCGCGACACATGCACAAATTGTGTGCCTATTTTTTATACATGGTGCATGTGCTCATAGAGCTATCACTTTGATTGCGTGAAAGTAAAATTGTTAAAGAGTGGTTAGAAAAATCCAATGCAAGTCATTATTAAAAAAACTCTGTGCAGTGGTTTACGAATAAACACTCACCTTCATCAGTTGAAAGACTTCTTACAGGCGGTTCTCCATTGGCATTCTGTTTTAGTAAAAGAATTGTAAATTTTTAACAAAATGATGGACACACATACAGCCAGGCAATACCCATTAAAGAAGGGATAACGCCGTATTGTGTAGCAGACAAGAATGGAGGAATTGTTTTGTTGCACTTCATTCAACTCAGAAATGTTTCAATTTTGCAATGACCGAGCCAATCAATTTCCATATAAAGTCAAAAGGTACATGAGCTGATAACTGAGAATGAGTAAGCCAATCAAAAGGCAACATTCTAGATTGAAATTTCAATTTTTAATTATATTTTTTTCACCTGAAAACTTGCAAAGCATATTTTGCTGTGCTATGCTATCAATGCATTTTGGTAGACTTTAAATTCTTAATTCGAAAAAAAAAAACCGTGTTGGAAGGATTACCTTTGCCGGAAAAAAGCCCAAAACCTAAGAATGGAATGCTGACAATAATCGTTTATTTCAGCAAGACGTAACTTTGGAACAATGAAATAATATAACAGAGCCTTTTCTATTGAATCCATTAAAAACTTGAACAAAAAGTCATTTGGTCGATGGATCACTGTTTTCCGTTTCGCGGTGACCAGCTATTTATCACGTTAACGAGCTTCTCGCCAAAATATTAAAATGCTTCGTCACTCTCGGAGGTTTTATCTAAAACTCCTATATTTTAGTCCATAAACGTTTGCTACAATCGATTCCTCATCTCAAATTTCCGGAATTCTGATAGAACTGAAAACGTCCTTACATTTCATACCTGCTGTTCTGAGGGAGGAAACCAAGGTGAAAACTGCTCTATGTCAACAACGACATCTCTTTTAAGTCCAGGCTTGGTACAAACGATTGGTTTCTTGGCAATGCACAACTCAGAGAGCGACCAGAAATGAAGACAGTGCTCCTCTTTGCATCCTTCAAGATCATGTGAAACACAGTAATACGCAAGAGACCTTCCTGGACAGCACACTGGGCACAGCACCGCCATTTCATATCCCATGTTTCTTAACCAGAAAAACTCTTTGCGCATGCTCTCAAGCATCAAGCCTAACTGCCAGCAAACAACACTGGCACAAGCATATGCAGTTGTCTTTTGCCGGTCTTCTGCGTAAATAGCAACTTCAACAGTCGACGTTTGGCATACGAAGATCACAGAACAAATGTTGTCTCCGAAGGTAATGAATCTAACAACGTTCTGGAACAACTGAAGTTCCGCTGGCCTTAAAAATTTGCCTTTGCCCCACCGAAAGAACTGTACGACAAAACGATAAAACAAACCTGCAGGGACTTTCCCAGATTTAAATTTAATAAACAGTGACGGGATTTGTGCTGAAGAAACCACCTCAACAATTTCACTAGATGGACGGGTTTTCAACATAGATGGTACCAAGTAGGTCTTTGGCCTTTCTGAAGAAAAAGGGCACAGCAAACTGAATTTTTCCATGATTGTAATAAGACCCTCGTACACTCCTTCCCTTTCGCTTAAATTTCCCCAAACATGACTCAACAGTTCCTCGTGCAAGATTCCCTCCTTTTCAAGCTTGGACCAGAGGTCGACAAATCTCTTTTCCGTTCTGTCATAAGGCTTGACAGTTATTACATTTTTAAACACATCAATTAACCACTGTATATCCAATACCACCAATTCGTTCAAAGCTGGGGTGTCATCAAAATGAATCAAAAATCGCAGGTCATGCAAATAGTTCACCACTGTCTCAACCTCTAAGTCATCAACGATGTCGCAAGATTCTGCAATGTCTTTTGCCGTTTCCAGGGTAACAAAGTGCTTTCCTTGTTCTTTTAATACTCTTAGGGCCTTGTCAAATTTTAGCCATTTGATTGGAATGGTTTCGCTAATATGTGGTAATTCTTTAGCAACGCCATACACCTCTTTTCTCAAACTTATCACCTCCGGACACTCAGACTCTGTACCAGATTTTGTGTTATCCACAATGAAAACGTCAGACAAGTGGATTCCGTATGGTTTGCTCTTTAGACAGCCAAGGATCTCATGGGCTATCTCTCTATGATTGCGCTTATTATCATAAGGTGTATCGGCGTGAGTGCACACTAAAAAAACAGGAGGTAGCTTTTGTGGCAACATCTCATCCTCAGCAGCAGTTCTATCTGCACTCTCGGAGGCACCTCCTGCCACGGATGCTACAGACCTCATCCAAAAATCCAGGTAATCTAAATTGGTCTTCAGATTAACGCTCTCTTAAAATTTCTTGTAAACACCTTGTTTTACAATGGGCTTGGCCATCTCGCGAGGATTTAAGCTGAGATCATACACCAAACAGTAGATTGCTTGTTTTGTTAGGAAGATCGGATGCGTGTCATAGTAAACTGATTGTCCAGCAAAATCCCACAGAGCAAAAAAAACATTTTCTCTGTTGTCGTCCACGTCACCTTTAAGTAATGTTTCAGTTTCCACTGCTATTTCATCTGGAAGGGTACGGGTAAAATCAGTACGAGCTTCTTGGCTGTCTCCTGGTTGGAAAGGTGATATGTCACGTGCACCCTTCGTTGGCGTTGGGGCCTGCTCGCGTGTTTCACTTTGTTTGGGATGCCTTTCTAGTTGAATGATATCTGTTATTTCGCATTCATCATCGAAGGGAGTTTTCATTTCTTCTGTAATTGTTTTAGGCAAGGGGCTTTCATTTCCCTTCCTTAAGTCGTGCACAATTTTCATTGCTGCATGACGGTCAAACGAAATATCTCCTTCAGCATCCTGCTGTTCACCTACAGTCCCTGTCCTGAACGTGTCAGTAGTCACCTTGAAATACCTAGGATCCACATCTATTCCCACGGTGCTATCTTCTTCCGGATCAAAACAGATCCCTTTCAACGACTTCTTTAAACTCGTCTTTCCGGCTCTATCTTGTCCAATCAGCATTATTGGAACTCTCTTGATCGAAGTTCTACCGTCAGCGAGGGCCTTGAAATAGGATGCGACGGCTGATGAACCCCGTGCAAGAATTTCGGGAGGAACTAAAAATTGAATCTGAAAATAAGGTGCGCTTTTACCAATTACAAACGGGGGCTTTGCAGATTTCCTTGAGGACAACTTAAAGTGTATAGACATTTGGAAGAGCACATCCAAATCTAGGGACGAAATAGGTCTTAATTCCCTTCTGTGATAGAAAAAAATATATCAAATTGTCATATATGTGAACTTCGGAGTGTGTAGAGCTCAGTGAAAGTGATCATCGCAGTTATGAAAGAACTTGAGTAGCTGCGTAAGAAGCCTGAAAATATCCAGGTTTGACCTGGATTTGAACTCATGACCCTGTGATTGCACACTGCACTTGCTCTACCAACTGAGCTATCAAGCCAACTGGGAAATGGTCACTTGTAAGTAGAAGCCTGAAATAAATCCATGCTCAGTGAACAGGCTTTAAAACTATGACCGTGCGATTGCACTGCATTTGCTTTTCCAACTAAGCTATGAAGCCAACTGTGAGCTGGTCACTAGTTAGTAGAAGCATGAAAAATGTAATTTCTGACGATTGAATGACTGAATGAATTAGTCAGAAATTGATATTCTGACGGTACGATGGAAAGGCTCGTGGGGTATCACGGGACTATGTAAGAGGTATTAAACAGTTACGGCGGAAGATTTAGGTCATTCTAGGTCAGTCAGTCTCCCTGTCTGTTTACTTGTTTATTATGTGCTGTTTTAAGTATTTTCACCTGTCCTCGGGGTTTTGTGCTACTGCATTAGATGAGGGATACGTTTCCACATGTTTTGGCCACGTCTAAAGGGTGGTTGTTTAGTGGTTTTTCGTATCTGGTGTAGCACAACTTCTATGAGATTATATTTAACTTTAGTTATTATAGTGGGCTTGTCTTGCATTTGTAGTAGGATTGTCTTGCATTTGAATGGCTGACTGACACATCCCAGATAAACTTTCTCTCGAAGCTCGTACTTGGTGAATTTGCTGATAGAAAAATTATTTGATGTGTGGGATAGTTCTGGATTTCCTCAGGCTTCTTTCGCAAGTTTTCATAACTGCGATGACCACTTCCTTTGAGACCTTAGTCCACCTACTTTCTGATTTTAAAAGTGGCCTCCTTTAAGGAAATTATTATGCCAAACGCGCACGCAATAGTTGGTTATGCCCCGATATATGTTTTAAACATCAATTGAATCCGGCCGTCCGGAAATCTTTTGAAAATCAGCAAACCGAAAAGGATTCAGGATTCTCTTTAGTCCAGTAAGTAGGAGAGAGCGAAATTAAAACTTGGCCAAAGAAATCCTTAATAGAACGTTGTTCTGACCGTATTGTGGCCTCTTACAATATTTGCTTCATAAAAGACACACAGCCAACAATTCCTTAATGCAGTGGTTACGCCCTTGGAACAGTCCGTCTGTTGAATCCAAACCGTAGCTATCTTTCCTCCAATACTAGATCAGCATGATTAACTTTAGTACAATTTTTACATTACAAACCTGAGGCACCTTCATGTTCAATTTCGTGGATGATAGAACTTTGGACTTTTTTTACAAAACTGAAGAAATCTGGAAGCTTTTTAGTTATTTCTGCAGGTTCCCAATTTCCCCTGTGAAATAACTCATCCCATTCCTTGCAATGAAGATGGAGGTCGGTCACCTAAAAACGAAAAATAAAATGGAACTCGTACATTTGTCCCCTTCCAGCAGAACGAGATATGAAAGAGATGTCTGGTTATGCTAGATGAATACAAACACAGTGTGATAAAAAGCCAAAAAGCAAATTAACTACATTTGACAGCTTAAATTATTTAATTTTGTACATGAAGTTAAAATATCTCAAGGGTATGTAGTTGGCATATTGTAAGGTTCTCTGCCTGTGAACATTTGGGGAAAGCAACCATTTTCTCGTATTATCGTAAATTGTTTCCAAAGTACGTTAGTTAACATAGGCATTACCCGAGGTTGAAAATTTAATAAAGACATTTACACCACTATTTAGCCAAGCCTAAAAGCAGAGCTCCCGAGTTATTTATTCCTACTGGCCTTACTTAAAGAAATAATTTACGGGAGAAAACAATTTTGGACGAAAAGCAATCAAATAAATAAAACCAAAGAAAACAATTTAAAATGAGTTAAGACAAGAAGAGGAGGAAAAATAATAAATATCTCCTAACATAGAAAGTTTACAAGAAGAGTGTACGGCCATACTGATCGAGTAGGTTACCAAATATTTTCACAGCAGTGCATTTTCCTCTAAAAATGAGACTACCACATAAACTTCAGACCGGATATTGAATATTCGGAATCATCTTTTTGGATAGAAACCGGCGAATAATGCAGGAAAAAAATGTTTTCCAAACCGTTTTCCCCCTGAACATAAAAAGCGTCTCCATGTTGGGCTTATTGATGATGATGATGATGATGATGAGGATGATGATTATTATTATTATTAGGATATCATTTAATTAATGGGCAACTTCGTACGTACGCGCCTACGAGCAATATCGTTAGCTATGATTACCATGAGAAAAGCAACTCAAGGGTTAACATATTTTCTTACCAAGAGTGCTTCGCGCGCGCGTCTTTGGCGCGTGCAGACCTTCCGCTAAATAGAATAAAATAAAATAATAGTACTGAATTGCCTACTCCCTACAAGGGATTTCAGGGTCAATAAAACAATTATAATATAACAGGGCACCGAAAAAACAATCTGCTATTTGCAGGCGCAGCCAAGAAGTTGAACCAAGGACTACCAGGAACAACTCTATCTATTAGCACAGCTTTTAAACCCGGGATTGTCGATTCATTATTACTAGGCGGATTATCAGGCCCTACAGATCTTGGGATAGCATTTTTTCATACCAATGTTTCATATAAAGTTAACTCTAATGACTCAGGAATCTAATCAAATATGGTATCTTTGGTAACTACTCCTGCGGTAGTTTTAGTCAGGGCCGACAAACACGTCTTTTTCTAGAATGTACTAATAACAGTTGAGCGGGTGAAATTGCAGTATGTGCAGGCTCAGAATATTAGATTGCCGACCAGGATATTGTGGCTTCTACTGGTAAAGTGGAGGAATTCCAGGAAAACAACAAATGGATCGAGTGCACAATATTTTGTAGCAAATGAAATTGCTGACAACGAGAAGGAGCAAAAAATCTTACTCAGTGCATGTGGAGCGAATCCCTACACGTTTACCAGATATTTAGTGTCACAAGGGAAAGGAACTTGTAAAACCTTCTCTGGACTACTTCCCGGCCAATAATCCTTTTCCCAGTTAAAGGGAAGTCACCTCCACTCACACAAAAATTACTTTAAGCCACAAGAAATCACTTTGACAATCAAATTTTTTTTCAGAAAAAAGAAAGGAATTTCATGATCGTTCCTGTTTGTTTTCGATTTTCCTCAGCGCTGCCTTCTTAAATAATTGTGACGAGTTATGGTTGCCTCGTTTTTAATAATACAAAAAATGTTTGTGTCAGAACAAT
>NC_090882.1:13562847-13577847 GCF_036669935.1 Montipora foliosa | reverse complement strand
TTCCACTGCGTGTAATCTCCTTAGAGAGAATAATTGAGAAGTCTTCCGAGAAACGATACTTAGCTCGTTTTGAACAGCGCATAAAGGACAGCTCAAATCCATCTGGTAAATTTTTCTCATCTGGAAGGCGAAGTCCAAAGTCATCTTCATCTGAAAAAGTCACCTTGGAGAGATAACTCACCAAAGCGTTTCTTGTGTCCTCTTTGGGCACCAAGTCCATGTAACGAGCATTGTCTAAAATAAAGGGTGAGAAGCAAATGTGTAAGCCAGGGTGGACACATTGCCAGCATTGAAATGTCTGCTTTCCCTATCGATAGCCTCCAACAGTTCATTTGGCTTTCTTTCAAATCCGACTTTGATCAGTCTCTTCGCGTATCGCTGGAAAGGCCACTAGCACTCTTTTCATTTTCCGGAAAGGTATTAAGCCGACACTTCTTGCAATTTGGTGCAGGGATCGATAATGCCGAAGCCTTTAAATACAACGCTTTTAAATGATGTCGTCACTAATGTTTTTTGCATGCATGTGCTGTCGACGCTTCATAGATTCATGATTATAGTTAACATACCTGCTAGTACACGAATATTGAGTCTGAAATCAAATTTGCAGCCAGGAAATAAGATGTTAGCCCGCAAATATTTTAGAGGTCGTAAAGTTAACCATCCATGGCATCGAGAACTCGTTAATGGGTCATGAAAGTCCACCTCATCCAAAATGTTCTTTACCTCAGGATGAGGGATTGGTATTTTCTCCAATTTTTCTCCAACATTCTTTTTTTTTACCCATGCCTGGAAGAGAAAAGACCAGTCCAATCTATAGCGTTTATTTTCAGTACACCTACAACTTCGGTCATAAATATTTGTAACACTTACCTCCCAGCAAGTTAAATGATGTGGACCTGCTATCTATTTTACACTAAATGAACTAACATCTAAAAATATATCTCAATGCCAATAATTATAAATACAAATAATACATAAGTAAATAGCTAAGCGTAAGATGACTATCTACAAAATAAATATATTAATTACAATTAAGATAACTTAGATAATGCATTAATGCTAGCCTTGAAAGAGGAGTAGCTAGGCTTGGACTTTTAACTGGCTAGAGTAAGCAGTTCCAAACAATGCTAGCACGATGAGTGAAAGAATCATGTAAGGCTTTGGATTTAGAGAATTTAGAGAATTGATAATCGAAACAGAGAATAATTGATAATCGACACAGTTTATTTGTTGTAAAGGTAGAATAAGCAATTTTTAAGTTGTGTAAGGTTCCCTTACGTCGCCTAATTTTTTGGGCAATTTTTTCGTAAGTCGGCTTAATTTACGGCGACTTAAGGTCCCAGAGTAGGCCTAAATTTCTAAACTCAAAAACAGAACAGCACCTGGTACAGACACTCTTCTAAATGAAATGATTAAACACGGACGGTATCATCTCATGTCTTTTCTAGAAAGAATATTCAATGACATCATTGAAACCAGCACCTTCCCAACTGGGTAAAACATAGGTGTCATAAAAGAAAAGGTGACAAGAAATGCTCAGCCAATTACAGAGGACTCACTTTAACCAGCTGCTTCGGGAAACTGATCGCATCAATTTTACAAAACCGATTAAATAAGTTTATTGAGCAACACAATGTTTTAAATCCAGAGCAGTTTGGGTTCAGACCAAACGCTAGAACTACGGACAGTTTATTTATTCTCCGCCAACTACTCCAAACAACACAAAAAGCTTTATGTTGGTTTTATTGTTGATTACGAAAAAGCTTTTGATAGTGTATGGCAATGCGGTATGATCCATAAATTACGCAAATACGGAATTCGAGGAAAATTCTTCAATGTCATAAAGTCCATTTATTTCTCAATTAAGAGTTGCGTTAAAACTGATTAGAACACACTTACAGACCTATTTTCATGTAACAAAGGCATAAGGCAAGGTGATGGTTTTAAGTCCGGTCCAGTTTTATCTTCTCTGTTTATGAATGATTTACTGCCAAATTTTTTAACAGAACAAATGCCCAAGTGTGGTGTTTGAAATCAATCTCTAAACTGCTTAATGTACGGAGATAATTTGCTAGTAATCAGTCCTTCCCCAGAAGGGTTGCAACAATCACTTGATGTAATTCATAAACATCCTCAAGATTGAAAGCTAAAAGTCAACACCAAAAAGTCAAACAATTATATCCAGTGGAAACGGACAAAAAAACACAAGAACAAGGTAAATTTTAAATATGAGAATGAAAATTTACAAATTGTTGATATAGAATAGAAATGACGTCATCTGGTCGTTACACCTACGCAAGATAAATTCGGAGCAAAAAAACCATTAATTTATTCTTCTCTAACACGGACACAGCAACAATTGCGATTAATAACAAACTCTTTAATGCCCTGGTTAAACCCGTGTTACTTTATGAATGCGAAATTTGGGGACCAGAACTATTATCATACAAAACACCTTTTGATAAAAGTACAATTGGGCAAGTTCATATAAACTTTAATTTGTAAACAGTCATTAAACGTTCTATGGTATACAGAAAATATTGCTTGCAGAGCAGTTCTTGGGCGGTACCCTTTAAGTATCGACATAAAAGCACCTATCTTCAGGTACTGGCAAAGATTGAAGCATTCCACAAAGGTTTTTTTTTTTTACGTGAAGCAACACAATATATACGTTTCTTCGACAGACAAAAGAATGAAGAAATCAGTAAAAAGTGTAAATGAAAGAACCAGCAACCCAGCAACACATCAAGAAAACACGAATAGGTTATCAACAAGTTCAAAAGAGAAATTTGCAAAAAAAGGAAGTTAAAAATAATTCTCAGTTTGAAAACTACCTGGCATCAGTTACAAAGCCAGCACACAGAATTTGCCTGACAAGGATTAGATTAGGATGTCATGCATACAAGCATAGAGCTGAAGTTGACCAACGCTCCACTAGAGAAAATCCTCGAAAGCGATCATAGTAGAGTCATTGGTATCTTCCATCTCAGAGAAAAAAGATAATTCGAAAAGTGTTAAAAGTTGACTCTACAAGAAAGGTTTTCACTTAAACAACGAAGGGTCAGTTGCTTGACTGCCCGCACTTAGGCAAGAATATAAATCAGTTTCTCCATTTCACAGACTAGGATAACGTGTACACAACTCATGCTGGTAAATAATCATAGAATCAAGTACTACTCCCCTTCATTTGATCGAGAAAATTTTGTGACAAACGGTAAATTTTCCTTCACAAACCAGCACAGTAGAACTTTCATCGGTCACCCTCACTCCGAAGTCCGTGACGGGTTGTTGTTGGTGGAGAAGCTGGGCGGTTCTTGAACTAGCTATAGACAGGACAGAATGGAGATCTTTTGTTCGTACCCTATGCGCCACTGGGCGCGGAAAGGACTTGTGATGTGATGTTGACGACAACAGGAAAAGACAGGTCGTCAAGATAAGGAATTCTATTGGATGTGCTCAATTAGATTTGAAATTTATATAAAAAAAAAACATTCGGCTTTGAAAGGTCAAACTCTCTGGCTTTGTCGCTCGCTCTTCCTCCAATCCACATTTCAACAGATTTCGCGTGGTTTTTTTTTTTTTTTTACAAGTGGTTGTCTTGTCGTACTCGACCAACTAAACAGCGAAAGAGGGACTGCTCGTAGCCTACCATCATAGATTGTTATGGAATTTAAGGTGGACCTCTGCCGTACTGGTTTCGAAACTTCTTAACAATTCCACAGCAACTCGTAGCAGTGCATGACACTTAATCCTCGAGGTCCCCTATCAGGTTAGGAAACAATCCTGGGGCTTATTAGCTTTAATTCCTATTTATGGTAAATATGTATTGTCTCACAAATTGTCCCCTCTCAGAGTCCGAAATTAACTTTTTTATATAGGCGACAACTGGCGACTGGATAAAAATTTTCAGTCGCCAGATGGCAAATTGTGGTCGCCAAAAGTTTTTTTCCTGAAAATGCACGTTTTGAACTTCTTTATGGAGACTAGAAAGCAACGACCGCGCGGTCGTGTGTATGTCCGATAGTCAAGCATTATTTTTCGCTTTCGAAAGCGGACATTTTGGAGAGAAAATGTACCCGACCTGGAATGTAATGAAGAAGTCCATGTGCCCACTTGTTGAAAATTTCAGCCACGGAAACACCAGCCACGTTCTGATCGGGGGTCTCCCAATTTGATGTGTTGCCTCCCGGTCTCCCGATTTTTATCAGCTTCTCCCGATTTATCACGAAATTTTGAAAACAAGAAAAGAAATTGCTTATCCTAAGTATTTTTTGGGATCTAAGTGTAAAACGTTACGTATTACACTTTCTTATCCTATAATGTCTTGTTGAATCCCTCCATTGAACACCCCGTGTTGTGCAAACTCATAAGGTCAGCAGCCTCGCTCCATTTAGCAGCTCCAAAAATGGCGGACAAGTATTTCTACCTTACAGAATAACACAAAAATGATGTCAAAATGTAGGAAATGCCACTTGAGAGAAACAAAATATGCAAACGTTGCTGGGGAGGGGGGTGGGGAACACCCACACCCCCTACAGGCTCGCGCCTATTTTCCTTCAAAAGGGGTTGGAATGTCCGATGTTTGCTGACATCGATTGATCACTGGCAACTTAGTGGCAGCCTAGGTTTAACCTGGAGAAATGAGAAATGCGAGACAGTGTGCATTCCCACCGCAGTGAAAAGTCACTCCCTTCCTATACAATGGGACCAGAACTAACAACAGTGCAGAATACCTTGAGGTCCTGATCTTGTTTAACTTATCTTGAAGCGCACATATTTACGTGATTGTAAATCACTTCCCTTCAGAATATTTTTTTATAATGCTATGGAAATTATTGAGTTGTTATTATCATTTTTAAAATAGTTTAGTGACCTTATGTCTCTCTCATTAGCACTACCGTGAGTTTGTTTTACGTTCATTTACCTGTGATACTCTTCTTCATTTTCATTTAAGGGAACGTTAAAGGCTTAACTATTGTTTTCTTTTCAAGATGTAATTTATGTACTCTCCTTTTTTTATATCTTCAATATACTGAACCGCGTGCTATGTTATGTTACATGTACAGGTGTAAGTAGGAACGAAATATTGTAGTGTTCAATTTAAGACAAAATGTTGCAAGAAACTGAAAGTGATGCAATTACGGTTGCAGATTGCATTCTAAATTCACACCCTCTGGATGCGAAACAAGTCCATCGCAAGGTTACTCTCAGCAACAAATTACTGGCCAGAAGTCCCGCACGTTAATTCTTAGGCCACCCTGTCTCCCACATGCAGTGTTTCTAAGTGACAGATATCGCCGGTCAATTATTATTGCTAATATTGGCCGAGGGACAACTGGCCTAACATAACTCATTATTAGCCTTACCAGGAGCCCATCACCAAAAGAGTAGAACCATGCTATATTCAACTCGATTAGCTTCGCTATATATACTTGGGTGGACAAATTGTAAATAGCAATGGGTAACGTATAAATAAATGTTGTTGTAACAGCATTTTCACCGACCAAACTATTCTCTTGATCAATTTTCTTGCCTAACCAGACATTTGGAAAGCCTTACATCTCAGGGTTGAGAATGGTCACTCGTGTGATACGTATTTATATATTTTTAAGGAAAAAACACCTCCAAAAAGGCTTGATCTGTGAAAATGCGGTGTCATACCTGGTATGGGGTATTTGGTTTCCGGGTAATGGGCTCATGGCCTTACCTTGAATGTTAATTCCCTTCCATTTGGCATTTGAAATGCTAAATCATATCTGGATAGATAGTTGTCATATACAGGATGTAACTGATTGCCCAAGTGTTGTTCCACAAATTTCTCGTCGAAGTTGATCACTCCTTTAAATTCAGTTTCCCACTTTGTTCCCTCTAAAAGCTTGTGGATAGCGTCTTCGATACTCCACTCACCGCCAGTGCCTAACAAATAGCCAAATAAGAAGCGAAGAAGAAACTTACAGGCCTAATAAAACAGATCCATTTTTTGGTTTGATATAATCCAGCATTGTTGAATCCATCATGTTGCACTTCTTTGGGCACCATGTTGGACGATGTCGAGTGAAACTGGATGATGTTGAACGAAAACTGATTTCCATCAAACATTAAACATGGTCCTCATCATCATCATCATCATCCAAGACTTCATTATTTTGTTCTTGGGCGTCAACAACATTAGATTTGGCCACGGTATTCAACATTGTTGAATGTATGCATGCCCATTAAAGTGACACATAGCTATTGGCATCCCTGTTGATGACTTATTCACCAGTCGCCTCGTGAGCCACGGTAAAAACCAACAGAATGGCGAGTGGGAAAAACTCCGAATCTTTGAACGATAAAAGCTTCACAATATCTCTTCAAATAGAAAGGGAAAAGGAAAAAGGAGCTCTGTGGCGGCTAGGCTGGAGGAAGAATGAAGGTTGGAGGAAAATCATAGCGTTGGTTCACCGCGAGAATTGAATGAATAAAAATTCAAAAAAGTAGAAATAATCCATTCCACGCATCTGACACCTGAAAATTTTTGAAATTTTAACCAAAATTTCAGCGTATACATTGTACATGTACATGTAGATTGCACCCAAGAGCAAACATTACCAACCACACTTTACCTGGTCAAACATGTCTATAAATTAAGTACTAAAAGGGCAAACGAAGATAGTCCTTTCCCACTGGATATGACCACCATTTTGCTCATAGTTTGTTACAATATTTCAGTCACATCAATGTTTCTTTATGGTATGTGCCGATACGGGTATTTGATGCAAAAGTGAAAATAATACCTTCATCAGGCTGGTGAATAAGAACGGTTCCAAAGTGACACCGTATGTCGGCTTTCAGATGATCTTTTGTTTCGATGTCACGCTTAATCCTTTCAAGCGCGTGAAACACGTCTTTCTCTAAGTCCTTAAAATAAATTGGGTCATTCCTAGGACTGAGGGATTCCTGAAAAAGCAAAAGAAAAAGGACTTTCCGAGAATCTTCACGTTAACGATGATCACTTGCCCTACTAAATAATTACTTCAAAATGTTAATTAACTAATCAGTCATTCAATTACTTAATGCATCGATTAACTAATTAATTCATTAATTAAAAAGCCTTACTTTCAGTCTCAGGGACCGAATTACGAGGGCAAATCTCGACACGATTTGTCAGAAAGTGTATACAAGTCCCCTTTGGCAGCTGTTAAATGGTCCATGGTTGATCCCAGAGTACAATACCACAGCCAGATGTACAATGTAATATCCTGCTCGCAGGCAATTTGATGAGGCATAAAACCCATAGTACCCGGAGAAAAACCCTGAGTCAGGTTGAGGTCAACCGAAACTCAGACTGAGGTGGGAGGAGTAGATAATGACCATTACGCCAGCTGACTCCCAGGATTCGGGCTTTACTACATGTAACTAAAGAAAGATTAAAAAGAGAGCCAGAGGAAAAGTGACAGCAGAATGCATTTTTATAACAAAAGAGGATAAGACGGGCATGAATGACTGATTACCTGAAGTGAATGGTGATGATGACGACGATGAGGATGGTCAGGATGATGATTTCTTTACTAAACTTAGGGGCATTTCAAACAAATATGTATGAGTCCTGACAAGAGACATGTACCTTTGAATCATAACTATGGATTGATCTTAACCGGTACTTTGCTTGGGCGCCATCTTCCTTCTCCAATCTGAGGTTAGTATTTGCAGGCATATTAAAATCATCAATGTAGCAACGAATTCTGTTTGAATTTTTTTGCTCAAGCTTTACTTTTCCACTTTCCTATAACCAAAGCCAAATGATATACATTATCAGTCAAACTGCCAACATTTGGATGTCCCCGCTGTGCCAAAATCTGCCAAAGAGCAGAAGGCATATTGTTATTACCATTAAAAGTCTGACTGAAAAGTGATCTCAAGGCTTATGAATCCATTCATTTCACTTTGCTTTGCCGTCATTTTACAAGAAGATATGTTTTGCGACAAAACAAGTCAAAATATTATCACATGTAATTACACTGTATGTAGCAAACCAGTTTTCTTCCAGAGTTACCTGAATAGAGTGTAATGTGAAGTGCTAGGTTTCTACCCCATATGAACCATTTGAGCGTTAGCCCTACTGATGGAAATGCGCCCACACAAGGACAGAGAAAAACCGTCTGACCAGTTTGGGAATTAAATCCACGAACTCCGCCGCTCCACATGGTTCATATGGGATAGACACCTAGCACTTCACATTACACTCTATTCAGTTAACTCTGTTTAAAATATAAGTGCTACACGGCCAACGTTTGTAAAAACGTAACCTTTCCTTGCAGTTTTCTTCCAGATTGACATCTCATTCCGTGTTGTTTTCAACATGTTTTAAATCATGTTGGGTATAATTTTGACAGAGGTCACAACACCGTGAACTCCATGCTATACTCTTTGCAGATCTAGACAGCTTGTGGATTCTTAAAAAAATCCTACAGTGATATTCAAGAACAAGGGTTGTGAGCTGGAGTCTATGGCTTATCGTCTTCAACTGAGAAGACTAGAAACTTGCAGATCTATTAGCAGTTGTCAGGGCGAGAGCAGCAGTTTTCTCAATTATATAAGACCCTGAATGATAGTGAATAAGTAAATCAAGATAATGCCCTTAGGTTCTGCAGACTAGCACCCCAAAGAATAGAGCCATCTAGGTGGATGGTTTCTCTCAGGCAAAACGTCTAGATGATGACAACGGGTTAGGCTTTGCAAAAGCTCTCCACAGAAAGCACTTGCAGAACACGAGGTTGCTTCTCCCAGATTGAAGCAGCAATTAAAGAGGGGGCTATTTTACTTACGTTTAAGTTACCACAGTTGTAGAAACTCAGTCACAAGGATATTCAGTCTGGAAAGCAGTATCTAAATGCATACCTTAAATACCTCTTCACAATGCTATACGCATTAGGATATGCGTGGTGCAAAACAAGGGGATCACCTTCATTACCATTCATTTGCCTTAAAACCATCTAATGGGCCAAGACAGTTTAGCTGTGTGCGCGTGCTTGTAACCGTTACTTAGAATGTTATGTGTGGCACCTCTTTTGTATTTTAAATTTATTTCAATAAGTTTTTTGTTTCATGTTTGTGTTATCTCAGAATACCATTTAAAAACTAAAGTAGATAAGAACTACTTCACGCTCACTTCTTTATGAACTGAAAAATGTTTCATTTATTTTAATAAATTGAAAAAATGTAACCCTGCAAAAATCTTGTTGGCTTTTCTAGAGTCACAGTCCTCAACTTATATCCTCAAGTATATTTAAATTAAAAGATAGTGACCTTGAGACCAATAATTATTGGTTTTTCAGTTTTTTAAAAATATATTAAGAGGTAGCTGTTATCTACATGTACTTCTCTATAAAATCTGCTCTGAAGGGCATTTTATACTCGGAAAAAACAATTGACAAAATTTTAAGTGACTGAAAAAATTTTCCTTATAATAAAAGATATCAAGAATTAGTAACTCATTTAAATTACAAAAGAAAAAAATTGAAGAGGTATTTAAAAGGTTGGGAAAAAGTACTCGTCAACAAATGTCTGTAGAACTATAATCAGTGCTACTCCTTGAAGCACATGGCAAGCTTAGCTTAAGTCACATCAGTTTCGAATGCATGAATCATGAATCGCAGCACATTTGAAAATAAAGTGTTTTACGGTTTCATTGCAGTTTTTCTAATCATTCTACAAGTTTGAGTAACGACAATTCGATCACAGTTCTTCTTATGATTCTAGCGTAACTGAACCAAACGATGAAATACCAAGCTCGAAGTTCAGATGTCAGAATTTTCTGCACGGATGAAATTTGGTTTTGACAGGTTGTTTACACTGCAAATTTTATCCGAGCCGAACCCTCTTTTTTGGGACCCGAGCCAATTTCACCCGAGCCGTGCCAAAAAATTTCTGTAGTGTAAACCGGTCTAAAGTAAAAACATTGGTACAATCGGCGAACAAATGGCCTCACGCCTGTACTATTTTCACCGCGAACAAATAGCTTCCCGCTCAATGTACCATTGACTACGAAGATAAGTTTTTTGTCTATTGCGTTTTTTTTTTTTTTGTTTTTTATTGTTAAACAGTTTGTTTCTTTGTAATGGTCTAGCATATATGTTCATTTCCATCTTGTATATACAGTTCTGCTCTAGTTTTACAAGCAAGATTTCAGTGGAGACTGTGTTCAGCGCTGTAGAAAATAATTGTGATGAAGGTTGAAAGGCTGTACAGTTATTTAATTCTCAAGGATAATAAAGACTTGATTTCAAAGGAAAAATTCAGGTTTCAATATGCAAAAGTGTGTTTACTTTAGTTGTCATTTGCGTGTGCATCGACATAGACGTGACTGGGAACCGAGCAGAATTACAAAGAAAAGGCTGATACGTCTATTTTATAAAAGCAGAAAAAGGAGGAAACTTGCTGGAGCATATTTGGTTAACAATGTACCGAGGTCATCCACATTTCATCGTATTACTAGGAGATCACTTGCTCGTATGCACAAGTATAAGAGCTACCGCAGGTATGCGTTTAAATCTAAGCACGTGGTATGTAACACTTTTCCAAAAGCGTGGATGAACAGGTAAATGGTAGCCAGTGTACAGCCGCCCACTCTCCGCAAAAAAGAATCGGAGAGGACCGTCTGTGATTTACCGTTGCTAATCGTGTTCAATACCACGTGATTTTTCCTGAAATGTGTGTAAAATGATTTGATTGGTTATTCACCCATCGATCATTACATCGTTGAAACAACGAGTTTTGATTGGTTTTATTTTTTTTTTTTTATTTCTCCACATCAACACCGTGAGAACTACCGTGAGAATTTTGCGATGAGTTCGTGTGTACTTTGCTCACGAACTCGAATAATACGAATAAAACTCTTTTTGATGGTCAAAGAGGTTATTCTTTCAAAGCACGAGAGGAATTGTTATCTATGGAGTGTAAAGTGGAAATCGATTCTACGTAAATTTGTAGGAATTGTTGTCAGCGCTAAAGAAACGAAAGCGCTCCTGACGAATCTTCACGAGGTGAATATAATTATATAGCACTATTCAAAAGATTGTCCACTAGAAAACGTC
Organism: Montipora foliosa; assembly: GCF_036669935.1. Taxonomy (NCBI): domain Eukaryota; kingdom Metazoa; phylum Cnidaria; class Anthozoa; order Scleractinia; family Acroporidae; genus Montipora; species Montipora foliosa. The sequence goes on along the minus strand of NC_090882.1, from coordinate 13,566,772 downwards.
TCCCGCTATCCCTTACCAGTCAATGTAATCTCAACGCCTTGCTCGGACCAGCCTAGCCATTCTCAAGAACAATCTAGAAAGCGTGTTGCCCTGGAAGATTTGAGATGTGGACATATCGAGGAAAATATATATAACAGCTCATCGGCAACGACCTGTGCTGCTCTGAAGATCAGAGCCGTACCCGGTTGGAAGACTTGCAAATACATGCTTTCCTTTAAAGAGTGCTTTTATCCTATAAAGCCAAGGTATCTCGGAGATGCTCTTCAATGCACGTTTGAAATCTACCTTGAACCACGCAAATTTTGGTCAGCGTAGATCACTTAATAATGTAGCAAAAATTATTCTGGAACACTATTACTAACGGTAAGTCACAGACGCTCCTTTCCATATATATATATATTTTTTTTTTTCGCAAAGAGTGGGCGGCTTTATACAGGCTGGTAAATGGAAAATGAAAGTTAAATTTAATACAGAAATCAGGAATATCCGGTAAGATTTATAAAAGAATGTTGTCGTTTTGTTTTCTCAGAAACGAAACGTATTTATTTTGAATTCAGGGTGAACTATTTACACAGTGACTGAGAGTGGCCAATCAAAACAGAGTTTGTAATTGGAAATGTAAACATTCACGAGATACAAAAGCAAACTTGTGAGCTCGTGAACCTGAAGTATTGCAAATCATACTGCTGACAAACACAAAAGCGAAGGAAATGGATTACGCATAGGACATTTTGAATATCTGAATAATTTTGGGTTAGATTAAAGCGATATATTGTTTAAAATCCCCAAGTTATCCCTTTTGGTGTTTATTAGTAGCGTGAACAAGTCTTAGTAATAAATTGGGTTAACGAGGAACCGGTGATTGTAAAGCGAGTAATTGCCTTCATTTTGTATTTGAAGGTAAAATAGGTATTTGTAGACTTTATGCTTCCATGTATTGTGCACATAAACAAGTATCTGTTCTTCTCTTTAATGGTTAATATTCCTTGACTGGCTTCTCACCGTTCAGAGAGTTTGCGTTCACCTTTCTATCCTTATTTCTCGAGAGCTTGAGTAGACGAAGCGAAATAAAAATGACAAACCAAGTGACCCATACAACATGCACTATTTTATCATTTTTCCTGCCGTTACAATTCCGTAAACGAAATACTATTTTTTTTTTTTTTTTTTTTAAGTTTCTTGTTGAAATAGTTTCTTGTTAAAAGTCTGGTCTACCGCATGGCATATTGCTGGTAAGTTCAACCTTTGCAGGGTCATAAGCTAGAAATACCCTGGTTCACATTCCATTGATCCTAGTAAAACAACTGCCAAGGTGATGATGTTTTAGTGTATGAATCAAATGCTGGTAATGAATGTGCAGCTATGTCAGTATGTGCTATTATATATCATTATGACAGGAAATTAATTACTTCCCTGTAATTATCAGTTATGAATGTTGGAAATGAACTCTACTTAATAGATTACAGAGGACGTCAAAATGTGGTAAGAACAAAAAAGTGGCACACGAGGCGATAGCCGAATGTGTCACTGATGTTCTTACCACATTTTGACGTCTTCTGTGAGCTATTACTGAACAGACGCACGGCAACATGGAATCTATTTGTTTTATATAATAAAGAATTATACTTTATTCGCATAAAAGCTGATGATGACGTCAATCGTGCATCTGTCCTCTAATAGATCATAGGCAACAACTAATCAAAATGCGAGAATAACTTGGATTATTATATAAACTGCTTTATTCAGCTTATCGAGACAAATATCTTTAAAGTTAACACAATTACCTGCAGAAGTCATAGTGTTCAACAAAACTTTTCAGATTCAATACAGCCCAAGTCATACTGGTAATGTTCATGGAAGTTGCACAATAGATTTTGCTAACTGTATGTATTTGATAAGTACTTTCCCAAATTGATCACACAGAATTGTTTTTTCTTCAGTGCGTGAGCAGGCGGAATTCCACAAATCCTGCAATCTGATTGGTTCCAGTCTCAGTTCCTGAACTAATAAGTGGGCTCATCGTAATTACAGTTTGCATGGGCAGCTGCCCCGCTTTGTTGTTAATCTCATTTGTTTTGTTTCCAAGGAATCATCTAGCAAACAGCAATTTTTTTACCATCTTTTATTTATTTAATTTTTAAATTATTGGGGTCATTATATTTACGGCAAGGTGGGTCAGTTTGCATGGGCTGCTGTCCCACCTTGTTGTGTAACACTCTAATAATCTTGTTTTCTCTTCTTATCAAGTCATTTAGCCAAAATTATCTTTTACAATCGTCTATTCCTCATAACTATTTTTCTGATTCCTGACTCAGCTTGCAAGGGCGGCTTTGTCAGGAGTTAGTTTTCATTCTTGATGCTAAGGGTCTAATTCCTGATTTAGTTTGCATGGGCGGCTTTCTCAGGATAAGCTCTCAATTTTGTGTTGCTGGTTGAATGATTTGGGTTTACTTACGCACAGGGCAGTCTTAGTGGTCTGCTTAATTACTTTTGTTGTGCCATGCTCGCAAGGGCGGCTGGTATAACATCCAAATAATAGAGCATCTCTTTTTCTGGAGCTGATTAGCATTGATAGCTTGTTGTATCGCGTAGGATGCATTTTTCCCTGGCTTTTGCTCTTGCCTGGGGTGGGGCAACAATGCACCTTCGGTGTCATTGTTTTTGGCGTTCTTCTTGGCCCGCACCTTTACTAGGCGAACACATTATGACATTCTTGTTTTGTTTGTTTCAATAAAAGCGGCTATGGACCTATTGTCCAAAGCTATATTGCTCTAGCTTAAGTGTGTTTATTTTATTTCACAGTAAACAGAGCTCAGGCAAGAGCAGCATTTATGGGTCTTATTTTAGGCGGAGACAGAAAGAATAATAAAGCATCCCTTTATGATCACAATGGCTTAATTTCTTGTGACCCTCCCTCTTTTGCTGTCATTTTTTTCATGATCCTCCCTTTTGAAAGGCTAAAAAAGCTGTGACTCTCCCCTTCCCCCTTCCACCCCTTCCCCCCTCCTAGTTTTCCTAAATAAGACAACCGGGAGTACTCTTTATGTTAAATTTCAATTCTGTAGATCTCATCGGCCATATAAATAAAGTTCTTTCCTTTTAATGCTTTCATTTTGACAATTTATCCAAGTTAACGTTTCCCTAATCTTCCCTAATTTTCTCTTTCATTTTGCTGATAATTGTTATTTTTTTTTTTTTCCTACAAGCTTCCTTTATTTTATTACCTTCTGTCAATCTGATAAATTAAAATGAGTTTGCGAGAAAATTGGTTCTGGTTCACTTTGTAGTATCATCATTTATTATTACAATTTTTCTTTGAATCAACATTTTCCCGTGAGTATGCCTTCCAAAGAAATTTTATAGGGTAGTGGTAGTTTAGTCAATAAAAGATAAACAATGAAAAAAAAAAAAGCAAACAAAACTTGAGGAGGCTGACTCCAGGGAACCCGAAGACGTTTGGAGGATTTTTTTTCAGAACTGTATGTCTACATGCAAATTTAAAAACAAAAACAGATAGTTAGCTCATGAAATAATTGAGCATGACACTGTAGTCCTTAACCTTCTACTTACCACCATTTCCAAGATAAGATTCTTCGCATATTGTCTTTGCTCTTTAGTTCCCTCGACCAAAAATCCTTCCTGGGCTCTTGACTGGGTATACACTTTTGCTCCAGATGTCTTCTGAATTGATCTTATTGTATTCCCTTGCTGTCCAATGACATAACATTTTAAGTTTTGGGGCACATCTACAAAGTCCGCTATTTCCTCTTTGTGTTTCATACAGTGGGTGCCTATAACAGGATTCAGAAATATTCTTCAGTCCAGTAAGTAGGAACAAATGAGGAAAGAAATCCTTAATCTAGGACTAGATTAGCAGCGTATATCGCTTAGAATTAAACTTAAAAAAAAAAATTGAAAAAACACT
>NC_090882.1:13550347-13557847 GCF_036669935.1 Montipora foliosa | reverse complement strand
AGTACAACCCACTTCATTATACTATTAAACAATGGTAAGCCTTTATCATGCACCAGACTTTTAAATTTATCTAGTGAGAAAGAACAATTCTATGAAGCAGTAGACAGCGCTTGGCCTAGTTTTTGATATACTTTCATGCAGATGTATGGCCAATAAAAACCAAAGAAACAAACATGTTGAAACACTTCATCTAAAGAAACAACACGAGGAGGTGCCATTTTTTTTCTCGTAACTGTATGCTGTCCATCAATGGAATCCCGATAATCCTATACGAGACACCTACAAACCAAACAATACTCTAAACACAAAAGTATCGAAATCAGCCTGAACTACATGTATGTATAGATTTGAAGAGCGGGTTATAGACGTAAGAAAGAAGTGATCCTCGCAGTTATCTGGACAATTGTCCATTGTATTAATTTACAACAAAGCAACCCCAAAGTCACTTGACCCTGAGTCCAGCACGCTAACAATCAGGCTACCGCGACTCCGACGCGACGATGTGATGTTTCTTGGCAACTAATACTGCCGAGCAAATATTGGTAATTGGTTGATGGACAGCTGACATAGACTACATGACTTGTAATTTGCCTTACTAAAAGCGTACAAATTCGATATATTTGTGCAGCAGCATATTTACAGTTAAATTGATTTTCCTGTGTAAGCAGACCTTCCCAGCCAATCATCACCCTTACAAAGCAATAGGCCTTATCACGGTTTTCGACGCCATCTTGACGGGTAGGCAAAGCGGTCAGAAATTACAGTGTTTGTATGGGAATCCGATAGCAAATAACTTCTTCCAAAATTGAATTTTACACAATTTGTGAATCAAAACGTTGAAATACTAGGTAGAAGATTGTATACACCAAGTTTGAAGGATGTAGCTTTCCTTTTTTTTTAATTTTCCATACATTTGCCATTAAATTTTTTTCCCTCGAACCGCGTCTAGACGTTTGTCTACCCAGCCAAATTTACAAATGTGTGGAAAATTCAAAAAATTAACTGAACGTCTTCTAGCCAACCTACATCCTTCAAACTTGGTGAATACAATCTTCTACCTAGTACTTTAACGTTGCGGTTCAGAAATTGTGAACAATTCAATTTTGGAAGAAGTTATTTCCCATTGGATTCCCATACAAACACTGTAATTTCTGACCGCTTTGCCTACCCTTCAAGATGGCGTCGAAAACCGTGATAAGGCCTATTTTTTACTTTGGGGTTTTGACTGGTCATAATAACCCTTAAAAACTCGTCTACAAAGCTTCGATCTGTGAAAATACAGCGCCACAGACCTGGTATTAATTAGAGTCTTAAAGCAAGTTTTCGATAACTCTCTTGGAAATCATCCACCATTCGTAAGCATCCCTTATTCCACATGTATTTCGCTGTTTTTGGTGTGATTTCCTTATGGATTTCTGCTCATCCCGGTAATGGGCTCATGGCCTCACCTTGAAAGTTAATTGACCACCATTGGGCGTTCGAAATTTTAAATCGTATCTTGATTGGTAGTCTTCATATTCGGGAAGCGACTGATTGCACAAATGCTGTTCCACAAATTTCTCATCTAAGTTAACCCCTCCTCTGAACGTTTTCCACTCAGTTCCCTCCAAGAGCTTCCTCAAAGCATTTTCAATACTCCACTCGCCACCAGGACCTACCCAACGAGGAAGTCAGATGCAAAAGTTCTTTAAAATCAATTGTCAGTCTCCAGTAATCAAAGAAATTACAACCCTAGCTATGTAAAAGAGGCTCAGGCACACCAAGGGGGAAGAAAGTCCAATGCGACCCAATTTGGCCACAATTCAGTTCAGATCAAACAAGAGTACTCTTCAGAACGTTTATCAAGATTGTTGGCCAATCTCTGAAGGAAGTCTGCTTTTCTAAAATTTAGGACTTACTAGGAATTTTTGGGTACCATTTGCACTTCCTTTTCATTCTCGTGAGACAGTTGGGCTCGATTGATTGAGTTAAAAACTCGGAATTTTCGTTCACTGAGACAAAAGGAAGAGAGACCAGTTGAAAAATGCTAAAATGGTGTTTCAGGCATCTTCAAAGTTTAGGCATTTCATCCCAAATTAGTGGGTCGGACCTAAGTCCGCGCAAACATTACCCGTCGAACTTTACCTGGTGAACCATTTTTATGCAGGCAAGAAACAGCAGGTACGCACTATATTTTCGCAGTTGTCTTTCTCGCAAAATTTACAAAGTGTAACTAGCATTCACATCAACATGGTATGTTCAAATTCTTTTACACGTATCAGTCGCAAAAGTGAAAATGATACCTTCATCAGGCTGGCGAATAAGAACAGTTCCGAAGTGACACCATATGTCGGCCTTCAGATGTCGTTTTGTTTGTATTTCATGTTTAATCCTTTCGAGTGAATGTAATACTTCTGCCTCTAATGTCTTAAAATAAATAGGGTCATTCGCAAGACTGGGAGATTCCTGAAAAACAAAGCAAGCAAGTTGTACTGTTGAATTAAATAGTGAAGAGAGGGTCAAGAAAAAAAATATATGACAGCACAGAGAATCTTCAGAAAGCAAAGAGGTGAAGACAGGGAGGAATGACTGATTATCTGAATGATGATGACAACAATGAGTAGAAGAATGATGAGGACGATTACGACAATGATGATGGTGACGATGTTGACAATAATGACGACGATGATGATAATCATGATGATGATGATGATGATGATGATGATGATGATGATGATGGTGGTCATAAGGGTTTTTGCTCAACAGGGTTCTTTCTGAAAGGAACAGTTTAAAGGAACCATTGTTCCCATTCATTAAAGAAGTATTATTATTCTGGCCCCAGTTGTTCAAACGATGGATAGTGCTATCCGCTGGCTAAATCAATATCCAGGGACTAAGTCATAACCAAACCAAAAGCGTTATCCAATGGATAATGATTTATCCGGTGGATAGCGTTATCCACCTTTTGAACAACTGGGACCAGAACGATAGTGTTTGTTTGTACTACAAATAGGAACAAAAGGCAGTTAGTAAAAAATAATCATTAAAGCGGAACAAACTTTATCACATGCATGCAACGACTGTTCTTTTTTTGTCTCAAACGCTACAATTTTAGGACGTCATATATTAGGCCACTTTGGAAAATACCATAATACTTCCTTTTTGTTCCCCCAAATTTTGAATAGGCATTTTTTTTGTTTTCTGGAAACAACCCTTATGGAAAATTGGGTGGGACAACAAATATTATTATGGTATTTTCCGAGGTGGCCTATAGGAGCAACAGGCTTTTTATTGAGTTTACTGAACGATTGAAACAGGAAAAGCTGTTTCATTTTATTACAAATGAAAACAAAAAATATATAGGACCACACCAAAACTGGAACTATTGTCCCCAAAATGTTATATAAAAAAAAAAGAACAAGACGTTCCTTTTGAATAAACGAATGGAAACTTATTGTTCCTAAATAGATCAAACGGAAGGAGGCATTCCTTTTCAATGAGCGAATGACTGGTATCAGTATTGAGAGTTTCATGAACCCTGGAAAGCGCAGTGGTGTATGACCAACTATGTAAAATACTTTGCTTTATGTAATATCAAAGGATGCATGCTTTCACTCACTTAAAATCCTTAATTTCCGGCTTTTATTTCATTATTGAGGTGTCATAATTTTACAAAATGACAAATGACAAATTTTCTGTGCAAGACATCTAGCAGGCAATTTTTTTTTTAGGGGGGGGGGGGGGAAGTTTTCGAGTACTCACTTGGGCATGTTAAATGAGCATCATCTGTGAAAAAAAAACGAGAAAAAAGAGACCTCATTGTATACCTCTGTTCCACAACTGTGGAATGGTCTTAACCGGTACTGCATGGAGGTTCCATAGTCTTTCTCCAGTCTGAGCATAGTATTCACGGGCAAATTAAATTCGTCGATGAAGAAACAAGTTTTGTTTGATTTATTTTGTTCTAACTTTAGTTTTCCTCCTTCCTGTGGGCAAAGCCAAATGATAGATATCATTAATCAAACACCAACATTTCTCAAGCAATCACTTTAACATATTTGATGAACCTGCCAAAAAAAAGGAAAGGCACTATGCTTTTGTCGCCTTTAAAGTCAGACTTGTAAGAGATTCCAAGGTTTATATATGGGAACTGAACCAATTAACTATACTAACATGTTTTAAAACGTATTATCACAAATATGCATTAAGAGATGAATAGGCCCTTTGTATGGCTGTATCACGTGACCTTTCTGGGATCTATTTTGTACCACGCCCATTTTTTATGATTGACAAGGTCACGTGACACGGCCATGCAAAGAGCCTATCAAACCAATGACCTACAGATCAGCAGGTAAACACCTTAACCAAAACGATCCAGGAGGACGGTTTCTCTTGGTCAAAACTGTAACAAATTGTACATATGTGTTTTCATACACATTTACCTTTATCTGGTAATAATCAAATGTAATATAACGTTATACCGTGCTGACATATGCCCGGAAATAGTTAAAATAGTGTAAGGCCTTAGTTGAAGGACTTCGAGAGTGAGGGCCCGTGCACATGACTTGGTTGTAAGTTCAAGTGATAGTTTGGTGTGGTGATTTCTTGCGGACAATAAAACTCTTAAAGTACACTGTCCTTGTGCGTCTTACATGGTGGCAGCCGTTCACTGATCTCACATCTGTTTACTTTCAAACGTTGTTGATTCTCATGGCCTCAGGATTTTCTCTTCCCCTGCCAGCACCGCTTGAAATTCACGACCAGGATGCCTCTGAGAAATGGAAATTTTTTGAGCTACTGATGGAAAAAATATGCACTTGCAACTGAGCTGAATAAAATGTCCGAGCGGGTTCAGGTAGCCGCTCTGTTGACGGTAATGGGAGGAGAAGCGAAAGATGAAAACTCCCCGTTCACAGATTGGGAGGAAAGTGCAAGCACCAGGATAGAGCCGGTTCTAAAGAAATTTGTGGAGTATTATGAGCCTGGGAGAAAGTGCCGTTCGAGCGGTACCGGTTCAATCAGCAAACACAGGAAGCCTGTGAGTCGTATGACCGCTGCAAGACCTCACTTCGGAAGCTTTCTGAAGGATGTGATTTCGACAAAATCACACCAGGTTAAATTCTAAGAGATAGGCTCGTATTTCGAATACGCGACGGGAAAGTCAGGGATTGACTCTTGGGTGAGGCACATTTAACGAGACGAGATATGCCGAGCAACCGAAAGCTAAGTAGGCGGGCTCAGCTGAAAGTACTCGCCGAAATTGGAGGCCCTGAAGTAAATGAAGTTCGCCCTGACGATTTACAGTTAACAGGGAGAAAAAAAAAAACAAAAAGCAACCACGTTGCCGAGAGCAACAACAACGCAGAGGTCAAGAGTGCAATAATTGCCGTTTTCAACATCCGAAAAATCGGAAATCGTACCCGGCTGAGGGAAAGGAATGCCACTCCTATGCAAAGAGGAATCATTTTGCGTGTTGCCAGGAGGTGAAAGCTATGGACAATTGTGACCAGGACGAAGAAAAAAGGTACCAGGCAAATAAGGTGTCGACTCTCAGGGTGGATGCTGGCAGCTTTATATGTTTTCAAGCTAATACAGGTGCCCAATGCAACGTCCTATTATTGCATATCTACAAGGAGGCAATGAATGACAAGAAGCTGGAAAAAGTGAAAACAATGGAGACGTTCCTCAGAGCATACGGGGGATCCAAGTTGAAAGTCGTCGGCAAAGTGCCTCTCCATGTATGGACTGCCGTTTGGTAGACAGTAATGACATACTTCCGATACTGGGACGGTAGGCATGTATGGGCATGGGAATCCTGATTTTATCGTGACAATGGCCACCAAAGCAACACAGAAACTGGTAATGCACCTGTGTTCGCAATGCAGATTCCACATACAGTAATTTCCACGAAAGACTTCGTATTCAAATTCCCGAAAGTATCCAAGGAGGGAGTTGGAGGATTTAACGGTGGCTATAAAATCAGTTTGGACCCCACAGTACAGCCAGTTCAGCATGCCCCATGATGTGTTGCAGTAGCACTGAGGTCGAAACTCAAAGCAACATTAGATGACCTTGTGAGCCAAGAATTGATACCCCAGAGACGAAACCAACGCATTGGATAAACTCAAAAGTTGTGGCTCCCAAGAGGAATGGTCAGCTCCGTGTTTATCTAGATCCCAAAGACCTTAAACGGGCCATTCTGTGAGAAAACTATGAGATGCCGACGGTTGAGGACATTGCAACGCGTTTGCACAGGGCAAAAGAGTTCACTGTGCAAGATGTTCGCAACGGGTTTGGCATGTTAGTTTCGATGACAACTCATCTTATCTCAAAATCTCTCAGACACCATTTGGGCATTACCCTTGGAGACGAATGCCATTTGGGATATCCACGGCACCAGAAATTTTCCAACCAAAAATGCACGAAATGATGGAGGGGCTAACCGGCATTGAGGTTGTTGTCGATGATTACATTGCAGTAGGATGTGGTGAAACATATGACGAAGCAGTTCAGGACCAGGACCGTAACCTCTTAGCGTTCCTTGAGCGATGTCATGAGCAAAATGTCCGTCTAAACCCAGAGATCGTGAAATTGCGACAGTCCAAGGTATGGTTCAATGGCCATGTTGCATCAGACAAAGGCCTCCAAGTTGATCCGGCAAAGGTCAGAGCCATCCCAGACCTGCCAGCTCCTTCTGATAAAGCTGTCGTACAGCGACTGCTAGGGCTTCCCAAGTAACTTGCAAATTTCTTAATGCATTTTTTGGATGTGACCAAACCTCTACGGGATTTGACTCAAGGTGGTGTTGACTGGACCTGGGCCAGTTCCCAGCAGAAAGCCTTCGACAAACTCAAGGAAGCAGTCACTAGAACGCCAGTTCTGCGATACTATAGCTTAAAGCTATAAGTAACACTTCCGTGTGATGCCTCCCAGACAGGCCTTGGGGCAACCCTTATGCAACACGGACAACCGGTTGCCTTCGCTTTGAGGGCGTTCACACCCGCAAAAAAACGCTGAGCTCAAATTGAAAAAGAGCTCCTGGCCACAGTCTTTGCGTGTGAACGTTTTGATGGGTACGTTTATGGCAGGCATGAAGTAAATGTGGAGACCGACCACAAACCGGTGGAGCCCATTTTCACAAGCCCTTTGGCCTCGGTTCCACAGCGTCTTCAGTGGATGCTGATGCGCTTACAAAAGTACAACCTTCAAGTAATGTACAAAAAAGGAAAGGAACTGAATATTGCTGACACCCTCAGCAGAGCATATCTTCCAGAGGTGAACGCAAGTGAGTTTATAAGGGAGGTAGAGGGTGCTGATCATCGGGGTGGAATTGTCGTAACCAAAGAGCGTTGGCAGCAGCTAAAGAACACCTCGGCTGACGATCCAGTGGAGCATAAGCTACGAGGTCTAGGTCGGAGCAGATGTTTACCGTAGGAACCGAAAGCATTTAAAGAGTGCAGGTTTGGCAGACTCGAGTATGGCAGCAGAGGAAGTCAACTCTGAGGGAGTGTCTATGAATGA
>NC_090882.1:13537847-13545347 GCF_036669935.1 Montipora foliosa | reverse complement strand
GCCCTTGGTACTGACATTACCAGTTAGTTGCTTGCAGAGTTATTACAAGTAAACAAGCTAAACAAACCCTTTTTTCTTGATAATTTGTCTATTCTGTAGTTCAAATGGAACACATAGCTAATGCATATTGCTGGCAGTCCACAATCCAGCATTCTGTGTTCCATTCCTAGAGTATGCGTTCCAACGTTTAGCTTTGTAAAGCACACTCAAGGTCGATAAACACTTACTTCTCGGCTTACATTTTTTACAAAACAGGATCGGAAGGGTGTTCATCCTTATTGTCTGATAGAATCCACAGAAAAAAGGAGTTGCTTGTTCATTAAGCTCTGGCATTCAATGGCAGAGCTTAATGATTAAGAATTATAATGACTTCTTTTGTTGTTCCAACGTAATTGTTGAGTAAAAGAGTCTACTTTTTTTCTTTTGAGTTGGAAAACAGCAGTTGTTTTAGGACATGGTCATATGCACTGTAGTAATGTGCTTTAATTCATCTGAAAAGGGGCCAACTCCAATTGTCGCATTTGTAAACCAAAACGGCCTCCGCATGTTTTAGTTTAGAAGGATACATTCCTAAACTAACTGAGATATTCGTTAATGCCAGTTAAAGGCTTGGACCAAATGTGTCTTGTGGAGCGTAGGATTCTGGTTGGACAGAATATAGTCCTTCTTCTCTTTGCTGAGGGGAACAGAAAGTGTCTCTCGGACTCCCTCTATTTCAGGTGCAGTTACAGGTTCGGAGAAGAAGGATTTTTCTTAATATGTAACCAGTGGCGATAGGTTTTATACAGGTTTTCCATTGCCAGAGCAATTGGCCACTTTGAGGTTGCGTGGGAGACAGGGTCGAGAGTCTTGCATTGTCTTGAATTGCATTGTGTGTCTGGGGACGAGCAACTGTTTAGGCAGTTGTTTACTCTGCAAAGTAGACTTTGGTATATTCTTGTACGATAACAATTAACTTCGGGTTAAATCTTTACAGCTTATGTTGTTAATAAGTAAACGTCGTATGTACCACGATCTCACTGACCTCTTGATCAAACCTTTTCGTTTTCCGGACAATTTTGCACCTTGGCAGGTGAGCGATCGTTTTAATATTGCCATTTTACAATGTTCTGGTGGTTTAGGAAGCTCAGCTCCTGGTATATCGCTTTCTTGCAGCTTGAGTTCTTGCTCCGCGCACGCAATGTTGAAAATGCGACTCCCAAAACACTCCCACAGTGCAATTCAACAAGGCTCTCGACCCTGCCTTAAGTGGCACCTCAGAGTGACCAACAGAGACGATTCTTTATTCTTATAGACTTTGTTAATCCAAGGATTTGACAGCTGTTTAGCTTTGCGACCTGATAAAGTTCTCAGCGTTTGTTTGCCATGTTGTAAAAAGATGAAAAAATATTAAAATACATGTTTAGCTTTGCGACCTGATAAAATTCTCAGCGTTTGTTTATCTTGTTGTACAAAGATGAAAAAGGATGGAAATACATGCCGACACCTCCACTTGGGTTGAAAGGTGATTTTCTGCAACTCCGCACCTTAGTGCATAATCCATAAAGTCCCTCTTCAAAGTGAACACGCCAACACGATTGTCTGGGATTGGAGGGAAAACCACTTTGAAATGAATGAAGTTTGAAGGGAGTCGATTCAATGTACAGAGGCCCAGTCATTTGGCTCAAACGTTATGAATAGAGTAGTTAATTTAAAATCAATTGATGACAAGGACAATTTTAAACAATCCATCCGAGATTTTTCTAAAGATGTTAATAAATATTTGAGTTGTTTGGATCAAATTTATGGAGATAGTGGTTAATTTAAAATCATTTGTTGACAAGGGCAGTTTTAAACAAACCATCCGTAAATTTCCTAAAGATGTTAATAAATTTTCATGTAAAGCTCCAGTGGTGGTGATCCTTTTAGGTTTTTAGGAATTTGAGCATTTTATTATTTTATTCATTTATCTCTTGCATGAAATTTTCTGCATAATTTACTTTTATTTTTCTATACTAAACAAATCACCGTTAGATAGCAGGTCCACATCAGCCTGCCCAAATCTGTCAGTTCAATCTGCTTTCTCAAATAAAAGTATGTACCGATTATGTATATATTTGCCGATAACATCAATCTTGACAGCCAGTTCAGTCAACCGCCAAAGTAATTGTTTCAATTTAACTGTTGCTTGACCTTGAAAGTGAATTAATTAAAAAGCATATGCTTTTTTCCATATCCCTTATTTAAGAACTTGAGGCTTTTCGTATTTTCTCCAACAGTGAGTCAGCTATCAGTGTCGGGTAGCTGCATGTGACAAGAACAGTGGAACCGTTAGTTACATATTTCTTGAAGTCTTAACATCGTGTCGATTTGGTTCGTTATTTTCAGTTCAAAGTGAAGTAACTGTATCAAGCATAATGTCGGCAGCGAAAACCCCACAGTATAAAGTAAACAATGGTAAAATATTATAAAGTTAAATAAAGTAAGGGAAAGAATGAAGAGCAGGACGAAAACAATGAAGGAGCAGAAGATTAGTTGTCCATCTTGATCCGCTCATGCTGGTATTTTAACTCTGCTTCAGTTAGCTTTTACAGTTATTAGCATACTACTTATGCTCCTTCCAAAATTCAAATTCAAATAATGTTTGTGTTAGTATGCATAAATGTATCATTCTATTAAGAATCTAAGGTAACGATTACTTCACATAAAAAGGTATTATCACGTGTTACCGACATTCTAGAACTGAGTATAATGGACGAATTTTTCATCAGCAGAGGGTACTAATAATTGCTGCATTTCCCACATATCATGGACATTTCGTCGTCCATCATTTCAGTAATTCTTACCGCTCTCGCAGCAGATTGAAGCTCTTTAAGGTAGAGTTCTACATAGCTTTGGAATTAGTCCTCTGTTCGTATGAAGCGATAAAACTGTCAAAATGAGGAGTGAAGCACACAGATGATCAACAAGCCGAAAAGCACTTCGGATGTAGCAATGTCGACTGTGGTGAAGTATGGGTAAGATACAGACCGAGCTACCTGGGGACAAGCCTAAATTGCTGTTTCTTCCTTCCGTTCACTTTCTTTTTTTCCCAGTCTTATGCCGCTTGTTTTACAAATTATCATTATTTTAAGTTTTACCTAAAATATATAGTATTTCGCAAAGCCTGTGACCTCAAGCGACACACAGAATGAAGCACTTTGCTTGATTGAGCTTTTCCACCGAGCAGAAAGGTAATTCCAACCGGTTTATTTTAGAATCAAAACAAAGATTAGCAAATGGCATTCTGAGAAAAAAAAACACCAACAACTTAGTTTCTGTCATAAGAGTACAGTTACAGCTTTTAAGACCAGCGGTGATGAAAATCCGCGAAAAATCTGAATTTTGTGGCAGAAGTAGAAAGATGGATTTCCTTTATCTTTGGTCTGTGATTAACCTTTAGGTAGGTAAACAATGTGGTGCTGTTAATCCTTGCCTAAAACGCGCTTATTCGGGGAGAATTAAGAAAAGCGAATAAGAGGTCTGCATGTCGCGAATTTCGCCAAATAGAAGACCGAAAACCCACTACTTTTAATTAAGAAGGCTCCCCAGAGTTTTATGGGCAGGCGCAAGCTGGGCAGTAGTATGGCGCATAAAGCCTGAATCGCGCGTGTTTTCCTGATTTTTGTGACGTCAACGTGTACAAATCTGTAAAATTAACTGCGAATTTTCTCGCGTTCCCTTAGGTAATTTTTTTTCAAATTGGATCAGTTCTAACCACATACAGTTCCTATCAAATACCTTAATTTCCCATAAAATTTGTTAAAATCTGTCAGCGCTAACCGAATGTATTTAGAAAAATGACAAATTACAGAATATTGGCGAAACCGTCTGAACGACCTTGACTTTTTACCACTTCAAAATGTCAGGCAATATCATTGCCATAATGTGACAAAGAATAAAAAACGTTCACCGCAGAAAATAATAAATATTAAGGATTTTTGTCAAAAATAAGAATTTATCTGCCTGTCATTAGATGTGATGTTGCCATGGTAACGGCCATAATCCAAAAATTTACACCCAAAAAATAAGCCTTACTTGCGCCAGCCCTGCTCCCCGTCTGTTGAGATGTATTCTGCTTACTGTCTTCTGTATTGCTTTCCCTATCTCCTCAATGGTCAAATCAAGCCTACTGCATTGCCAAGAGCGGTCGTCGTGATTATGTAAACAAGTGGATCGGTAATATGAGTCTTTGGGGTCACTGCGAGCATAAACTCGACAGTGATCTGGGATTCTCGAACTCTCTGATACGTGCGCCTAGTTAATAAAAATGTAAATATAGGACTTGAAATCCGGAAGTATTGAGGAAGATTCAACAAGCGCCAAGTGACACCAGAATATCTCCCATCCCTGGTCAATAGCATCTTAGTGATACCGACTTGACTGCCATGCACACTATTACCGAAAATCAAGAATTTGAATGTCATGCCTATCCGCTTAAATAGATTGAAACTACATAAAAATGTTCAATGGGAGTTGAACCTTTGCGGCTTATGTAAGTGACATTTGCCTGTAACATAGCTTCATCTGCACCGGCTAGAGACCACTGATTCAGTAGGGGGAATTGATCTCTATGAAAGTGTTTCTGTTGGGCCCTATGATAATACGATAATCAACATCTTCAAATATTCATTACAGCTATAAAATCCATATTGTGCATAAACTAGTTGTCGTTTTCCTGCCAACTAACTAGAATAGTGGAAAGGATATTCAAAACTTTATATAAGCAACCTTACCTTGTAGTCCGTCGTAAGGTACCGTTTTGTCTCCTTCAGCGCTTCTTCTTGTCGTTTGGCCCAAGTAAAACCCATTCCTTTTTCTCCAAGCCTGTGAGCGACACCTCGGAGATCTTCAAATGCATGGGCACCTGTGGAGTTAATGTAATCCAGCCCTTGAAGTTGATATACAAACAGATTGTGTAGATTCCCTGTGCGAAGACCACCACCACTAAAGCAACTGGTTCTGTCAGTAGCAAAAAGAAGACTGAACAAAAAAAGAAAGAATTTTGACTGACGTCTCGCGCTCTAGGGTTTTTTTTAGAACTTAACGCTCTGAAAAAAGAACAACATAGTGATAATCAACATGTGTCTCTGAAGGCCGCATTTGTCCTTCTTGCAGTGGGCCTCCAAAAGCCAGGTCTGCAGTCCAAGACAAAAGACGACCAAGTTGCATTGTCTAAGCGCCTTGCTCTATGGAAAGAACGTGAAATTAGTAAATTACTACGCGAGTGTAGAATGATTCGAGGTCGTATAGGATAATTCTAAACGTCAGACACGTCTGATAAATCTAACGTCTTTGCAAAGCTCGTGTTTGAGGGGCAGATTATCAACGCGCCGATGCGTTCCGTGAGTGAAACATCCAGTGGTGGTGTGTTAACTCTGTCCGATGAAGTAATGGCGCAGCTTAAGCAGGAACATTCTAATCCACAACCAACCAAATTTGGATCAATCCTTTTTGGGCCAATCGATCTTGCAATACCAGACACGCTCTATTCAGAGATTAACGGTGATACGATCAGGCAAGCTGCTTTGAGATCCAAAGGAGCGGGGGGTCCATCTGGCGTGGACGCGAACGGTTTTCGAAGAATACTCGCTAGTCATCGTCAAGACTGTGCGACGCGATAGCCACAATGGCAAAGGTTTTGTGTGCACAGTATATTGATCCTAGTGTAGTGATGTCATCGCGCGGGACATTATCGTGCATGCGAGGGAGCAGAAAGGACGGGGAAGTTTGTATTTCAAGGTTGAGTTCAGTGGCGGATCCAGACATGGAGGTAAGGTGGGGGCCCGCTCTCAAACATTTTGTTTTTGCCCTTTCACAGTTTTGGTGTTTTATGGTGTTTTGGTCGCATGGTCCAGAAATAAGGGGGGCGGGCCCCCCGGGCCCCTCCCTTGGATCCACCACTGGAGTTTGTATGCAAGATTTTTACTCTGTAAGTATATTGTAACAAAGCAACGCTACTTAAAGATACTACACTTAGTACCACAGAACCACTAGTGGCAAGCCATTTGATCCCCCTGGACAAAGGAGAGGGTGCGGTCAGACCAATAGGAGTCGGCGATGTGATAAGGCGTATCATCGGAAAGTGTGTCATGATTGTCGCTAAGAAGGATTCCGTAGAAGCTAGCAGATCTCTACAGCTGTGTGCTGGACAGAAGTCTGGAAGTGAAGCTGCAATACACGCAATGCACACTATCTTCGAGGGTGATGACACCGACGGCGTTTTGCTAATTGATGCGTCAAATGCATTCAATACACTCAATGCAGCGGCACTACATAAAATCCGAGTTCTGCGCCCAATTATTGCTGTCTATAAAATTAATATCTTTTGACGGTCATCACGTCTATTCATCACTGGAGGTCAGGAAATTCCGTCTATTTTTATTTTATTTTATTTTATTTTATTAACTTTGCCAGTCAAGCTGGCAGAGCGCAACAACAGCTTGCGCCAATTACTGTGGCCCCTTTTTTACCCTCCCAACCATGATACACAACAGAAGACAGACCACAACACCGGGAACTACGTGCCCTACTCTTAGCGACAAGTGTGTTGGTTCTTTTACGTCCCACAGGATTATCAACATTGAAGGGTTGTGAGACGGGACCTCCGGCTTATCGTCCTTATCCGAGAAGACTTGAAAGTCTAACCTTTTGCAGATGTAGTTACAAAGGCAGCACTTTCTTCTCAGTTACTTAAAGACCCTGTGTGTTGGTCCGGCCGGAGTTGAACTCGCGACCTCACGCGTGACAGTCCGGTGCTCAACCAACTGAGCCACCGGTGCGCTGAAGGAGCAACACAGGGTGATCCCCTCGCCATGGGACTGAACACCTTAAGTATTGAACCTCTTACTATTTCATAGGTACCGAGATTTATCCACGAAAATGATAGCGAATAAAATTCGTTCTGATTCTAAATGCAGCTAATCAGGAACACGAACGACAAAATTCACTGAGAAGAAATATCGTTCGTCCAATCAGCAACCCGAACGACGAAATTTCACTAGTGATCAATGAACGTATCGAATGGAACGTCATCCGACCGCCGTTGCACAAAAACCGCGCGCTTTGAAACATGGCCGAGGGACTCTCTCCTCCGCAGAGGTTCGCGCCAGGATGTGTCCGCTGTGCAAGGTGAGTGCAGGCACAAGAAACGGGATCGATTGGGCGGGGATTGGGCGGATTCACCTCCTTGAGCCTCTGCTGAGGAGGGAGGCCGAGGGAAGTTTGCTTCTGTTTGCTAAGTTGAGTAATTTATTTTAGAACACGAAAACAGAAATGCCGCTCAAAAAATTGAACGAGATGTACAAAAGGGCTTTTTCGCAAGCATAACAAACGACCTTGGTATTTGAGAAACCAGAGAGGTTCTTTAGTCCAAACAAAAACAACGAAAGCGCCGGTAGCTTTGACAAGCGACGAACTAAAAACACTCTTCACTTTGGACTACTTTGAAATATCTGAAACATAGTAATTGTCGGTATGGCG
>NC_090882.1:13522847-13532847 GCF_036669935.1 Montipora foliosa | reverse complement strand
TCGTGTAAACTAGCTGGTACAATTTTTTTTTACCATATAGCTAAGCGCATGTTTCCACTTTAAAAAATAAAGTCAGTGATAACCAAAGGTTAGGTCTTGCGAGTGACAGAGACAAAGGATTGTTAAACGTTTTATCATAGGTGTATTATGATGTCACAGTTTCGATACAATAAACTTGAACTTGACTGCGAAGCTTGGGGAAATAAAAAGCTAAGAAATATATATTCCGGCATTCCTCATCCTCGTTGCGAATTGTTTTCATTTCATTCCCCACCCTAGCAGTGAAGTTTGAAATTTATTCAATGGAAATGGGCATATTGTGGACAAGGCAAGATGAAATTATGTAACGCAACGAACTATTTATTTGCAATTGATAACACAGAAAAGTAAATCATGCTCTCAGTAGAATGATGAATAAATTAGACAGAAGCACCCAACGTGAATTTTCGAAAAATATCTGTTCGGAAGACGATTTGAGATCTAGAATTTTCCGAACATTTGTTGTAAAATTTCTTACTTGCCTGCCTCTCCTAGGATTTTCGAACATCTGAAAAATGGTATAATTGCTCATTTTTAACGCATTTTTACCCTAAGAAGGTGACCTAGAATTTTCGGGAGCCTTTTTTCTGGCTAAAATTTGCGAAAAGTTAACTTTTGATCCCTATAAGTTTCGGATCACTAGACTTTCAGCTAGGAAATCCGAACAGTTGAAAAAATTTTAGGGGATATATCTACCGTTTAAATACTAAAATACGTTCAACAATGCTATGTTTAAGTGGTTTTGAACTATATTCTCGTTGGGTGCCACAAATTAGAACTAAAAGAACTCCATTGTTAGATTTGTGACATCCCGTATGAACGTAGCAAATGAACTCAGAGAAGCGAAACTATTTACAGACTTAGTGAAATCACGGATCACACTGATTACTGCAATATTGTTCTGGATACAGCGGGATTTTGCGTTCAAAACGATTGCAATGTTCTCTTAATTCTTGTTTGAGTTGAGATGAATTGATGTAACGCAGTAATCAGTGATCAGTGTATTGTAAAATACGTAAGATAAAAAAGAATTGAAGACGTAAGAATAGAAGATATAATCAATAAAATGGAACGAAACGTGACAAATAATATTGTTAGACTAAAAATGTATATCAGCGTAGTTAAGGCTCTGATGATATTCAGTGTTTATGGAGTTAGTGACATAGTCACACTGCTTACTCTAAATCGTGAAACAACCCTGCCTACACACTCGGGATCAAATTTCGTCCATGTATTCCATTCGTTTTTACACCTTTTTGCTCTTCATTAAGAGAGAACAGAAATTCACTTAATTGACGGGAATTCAATAACATCCTAAACAGCACTTTTCACGAATTAATGTTCATTTTAATCATCCGTTAGTTCAATTGCGCAATTACCCTGCTAATGCATCTCTAGTATCGTCATAATGGCGGCTAGGAAATTACCTTTATGTTTATGTTATGCAGTCTTACTGAAAAAGGATTTTTTGCTGTAAAACGAGGTTAGTTAGACTAATTAGCACACAGATAAAAGAAAAACAAATTAGCTGCCACTTTTGCATTCGATCTATTGGAAAGTCTCTGTTATGTAAAGGATACACCTTATTCCAAAATGGCCGCTGATTTATGCGCATATAAATTGGCCCTTGTTGCCTCGTTCAAGATAAAATATTCTTTTGAATTTTAAGCTTAAGAACGAGGCATCAAGGGCTAATTTGAATAAAAACAAAAGAATATTTAAATGGTGGCAATTTTGGAATAATAATAATAATAATAATAATATTTAATACTTATATTGCGCTTTTTCTATGAAAGCTTATGGAATAAGGTGTATGATGTCTTAGCTCCGTGGCCTTGTTAAAAATAAAGATAATACCCTGTTCTCTATTGAGTTTCAGCGCAGTTTGGTGGACGTTGTTTGTGAGCAAGTACTCAGTGTCCAGTTATTTACAATTTACAACAACTAGAACAAGTTTGCAATCTTCAAGCCTATCTGGCAAATGCAAGAGCTATTATAAAAGCAAAGGACGATAAAGGCTATTCAATTTTTGTGGTCATTTAAATGGAACAGACACTGATTATAGAGGTTGCAACAGGAGGCCATTATTGCAAAATATGGACCTTCTGTTCCACCTCAACAACGACATGGTCTTCCATTTCAACGGGAACATACTTGCTTATTGAAAATAACGACCTGCTCTATGACAATGGAAAGGTGCGTTGAATCGGATAATGCCTATAGCACGGTTACTAGGCAATTCATATCGAAATGCGTGGAAACTCCAAAATCCTAACAGGACTTCAAAATTGCTACTAGGCTGATTAATTACCGAAACGTCCTTGCGACTGATAAGATTTGTTTGTTTTACTGATAACAATGGAGGGTGAGGTAAAGTCTGCTTACGAGCCAAGTGGCCCATTAATTAGGCCGGAGCTTATCCCGGTTTCTGTAGGATGAAGCGACTAGGAATATTTCTGCTACGCCCTGGATGGGATGCTAGTCCAACGGAGGGCTACCCCCAGCATTAAATTCGCCGGTACCCATTTATACTCCAGGGTGGAGAGAGACACAGTGAGAGTAAATTGTCTTGCCCAAAAACACAACATAATGACCCTGGCCAGGGTCCGAGCCCAGACCACTCGCTCCGCACTAACTACACCCCCCACAAATAACAATGAAAAGGTCCAATAAATCGGATAATGCTCACGCTCCTCAGTCTTCCTAAATATATATAAGGCCTCGGAGGTCAGGCGTTATCCTTTACGTAAACGACAGTGTTATTTCAAACACATAATAGACTTTACAATAAAGAAAATGACATTCCCATGATGTTATTCAAGATGCATTACCGAGTATGGTAATTGCGCAATTGAACCAACGAAAGATTAAAGGCTTAACGTGAACACTTATTCGACTTATTCGTGAATATACTTCCTAAGATGCTATTGAATGTATTCTCGTAAAATAAAAGGAATTTTTATTTTCTGTTAATGAAGAGCGGAAGTCCAAAGGAATGCGTTGAACGAGAAATTGCGAAGAGAGATTATTTTGTTACGACTGAAAATGAGCACACAGAAATATTAGTAAATGGACCATCGAATCAAGATGAGTTAGAAGAAGGATAGAACAACCAGGCAGTTGCAAATCGTCGAAGGATTGTATTGAAAAGGCAAAATTTACTTATAAAGGGACTTTATGGACATAAAGCATCAAGAACATCGACAAAAGATGCACGCAAGACCTTTGTGGACAGAGCAATGGACAATACAGAGAAGATTTTGACCGAACACCAAAAAGATTTCACATCGTCCTGAAAACAAGTTAATCGCTCTAAAGTCTTTATTTATCGAAAACTGGAACTCAAAACGTTGGATAAAACACTACTGTAGAACAACGCTAAATTAAACCAAAGAAATTTTCTCTCCTCATATGTTGTACCAATGCAGTCCAGTGTCCAATTAACAGATTTAGACGGGGTCTACAGAATCACACGTGGGACAAGTGATACTTTCATCAGTGTTGTGGTGCTGATAAAGGCAGATTATTGCTGGTCTTTCTTCGCTGGCAACATTATTAGGGCGGAGCCTTCCTGATCGGTCGCTCTCAAAACCAAGTTAGGGTGGGTGTTGTCGGGACCAGTAGTTTGGCTAACATCAGCGAGGTCATTTATACAATTAGCTACATCTTGCGCCCGCCAAGTCACTCGGCGAGTGCCGGACTTAGCGAGCGGAAGAGGCTGCTGAAATTCAGGCCAATTTACAATAAATTTGAGCTCAACGCATTTATTGAAGATAGAATCCGCAAAGATAAGAAATATGAACGATGATCTGCAGAAATGCTGGGACTTAGAAACTTTGGGCATATAATGCACCACCGTGAAGTCTTTTAAAGCTTTTGATTAATACAACTTGTTATGGGGTTTCAAGGTGTAGACAGTACAGGCCAAACACGACTGTTATTGGTCAAGAAAGGAAATTCAAAGACCTCCCTTTTATATATGAAATTAGGGTAGGGTTTTTAATGATCTCTCTTAGTAAGGGCTGATTTTGTATAAGATGCCATTTGTTCATTAGAATATTTGAGATTGGGTGACGAAGTTCCTGAAGCGTGCGTCTAACTCAGCAACGGTTCTTATTTAATATTAAGGGAAAGCGGATAAACAGAGGAGCGGGATATGGTATGGAATTGCCTTGGGAGTTTAAATTTCAACGAGACAAATTTTCGTGCGACTGGCTTGAAGAAAAATTAAGAAAGGAAAAGTTTGATGTACTGTAATGAAAAAAAGGTAATTGTAATCGAAATGACTATGTTTTGTCCATAAAAATCGAACCAATTTCGTTAGAAATTTTCTTGATATTGTTTATTGTCCGCTTACGGGAGGATATTTTAGTCCCTGTGGACCCCGAATGGGTGTCCTTGTTCGCTTACAAGAAAAGTCCGCTTAGGGGAGGTTAAATATGTAGTGTTTTAGAGGAGAAATCGCTGGGACCGCGGTTTGGTGTCTGCATTCGGGAGTTGTCAGCTTACAGGAGGTGTCCGTTAGTGGAGATTCGACCGTAGTTGACAGTGCACATGAAATACGTTGCAAACGGCAAAGCCGCGAGAGGATTGAGGCGGGAAAGAAGAGCCCGCATGCAAGCCATCCCCTTTTGAATTCTCTGCGTTCGTCCACGAACGCAGTATTATGATTGGTCAAAAGTGAATTGGATAACAAGCCGCCTATAATCCTACGATAATCAGGGGAAAATATTGAATTAAACTCGGCGGCGTTTGAGGGCAATGTTATGAAAGCTTTTCGCGAGCTCTCTTGTAAAATCTAGCATGCCAATGCAGCTAAAGAAAGAACAGAAAAAAGCAGTAAAGTGCCTACTTGAAGATACTTGAAGAGAGGAACGTGTTCGCAGTGATGCCGACTGGTTATGGAAAAACGTTTTATCTTTCAAGTGTTCTCGACTGCAGTAAAACTCAAAAGGCTATCGGAAGTTATTTGCCCACTGGCTAGCCTAATGCAAGATCATGTCGACAAGGGAAATTCGCGGGGCTTGAACTGTAGTGTTCTACAGGACGTAAAATATTTTTAAGGAGTTTTCCGCAAATAATATTCGCATCGGCGAAGCAAGAGCTCGACAGTGCTAGTGACTTCAAACGGATCTTAAAAGATGAATCTTGAAAACTCGATGAATCCCACACTGTGGAAATTTGGACTTCTAAAAGGTAAGCTAATCGGCAATAAACTCCATTTATCCTTGTCTCTATCTTTTCTTTGACAGTCTCTAGCTTCACACAGCAGACCTGTCTCCAGGGTGACTTTATTGGTACTGTACAGCAATTTAATTGTAAAAAGTGGAATTGTAAATGCTTTTGGTTCTGGCGGAAATGCACTCAGCTTCATGGTCACACCAAGAGATTATAATCTCTTGGTCACACCCAAGAGCTTTATTTTTATATGCTTAAGAAAAAAATTCAAAAGATACAAAACATGTAGGAAACGACCAGTTTAAGCAATTCACAAGCCGGCAATGATCAAAACGGGATTTAATACCAAAAAAATTAACCTGCATAAAAATCCAATTTCCTGATCATTGAACCCCGCCTCCTCACAGCATATTAAAAGAGCAATTTGGACGGTTCGAGGTTTGCTGACTAGGTGAAGACTTCCGCATGTGACTAACTAACGCATGATGACCCTCGCCACATATCGCGTGACCCTATGACATCATCATTATCGTCATCATCATTGCTTTGAAATGGTAGACTACCTTGGGAGCATTTACCCTCCCAACCAACTCCAGACGTTCATAACTAGTGCTCGTGCAAATGGTCCACAGTCAAGATGTACTTTTAGCGGCATGAAAAATTCCTAAGCAAATTCATACCGTTTTAGTCCCTCTTAACACTCCTCTTCATCCACAGTGTTATAGGAAGCCTTGTTTTTCAAATTCTTGTTGATATTTTCAGCCTCGAATATTGACCTCCTCGCTACGATCCCCGCCGATAAGTCTTTATAATCCGAAGAACCCCCCACAGTGTCTTGATCAATCGCCGAATCAGTTCCAGTTCGTTCGTACCGACGACTGTGATCGTTCTTTTTCAAAGCCAGCATAAGTTGTTTTTGGCGATTATGTTTTTCTTTTAGTTCCAGGACTACACGGTTCATCCGGTTATTGAAATCATCTACCATTCCTCTCATTGCTGAGATTGGGAAGGCTTTGTTTTCTAACAAATTAACACAAAATGAAAATCAATAGCCTAACAAGCGAAGTGTCCCCCAATGAACTAATTGAAGCAATTTTTTTCTCATGCCAACCACGCCAAAATTAGGGTCATGAAAAAAAAATGGAAATCTACACAACTCCTCCCCAGCTTAACTTGTAGCCTGATTTTCTTCAAGCGAAACCGCGTTTAAAGCACTAGCTGTTCTGGCTATCAAGAAAGTCACTTTCTTTAGAGTTAGTTCAGTTTAACCCGCATAGCTCGAATTGTGTTTCTTCGGGAGCCCATGACTAAGAGCGTAAAACTTCATTGTATTTTTGGAAAGGCGTTTTTACAGAGTTATTTTTAGATTGATTTTCCCGCGAAACGAATCCTTTCCAGCCGATAAGTCAGGGTAGCTTAGTGGTTACCTGTCGGGCCTCCCACCACTGCGAGCCGGGCTTCAATTCTGGCCTCGGCCAAGATGTGGGCTGAGTTTCAGTCGATCTCAACCTGACTCGAGGGTTTTTCTCCGGGTACTCCGGTTTTCCTCCCTCATCAAAATCTACTCACAGCTAATTAACATCTAGCTGTGGTGCTGTGCTCTGACATCAAACATGGACTGTATAGCGGCAGCCAGAGGCGCCTTTGTATGCTTTCAGCCCGCTGTCGTGAGCCGCGCCCTTCGCAATTCAGTCCTCGACTGCAAGTAAGGGTGATTAGCATTAGCAATATTTATTTATTTATTTATTTATTTATAACAAGTGTTTGTAGGACATTAATGTTTACTGGCGTGACGTGGCGTTTTGACCGCTGTGATGACGAATATCGTTGTCGATAAGAGTACAGGCAACGCGGAACCACTTTCGATTTGTTAATTTGCTTCCCGGACGCAGATTTTGCTTGCGAAACAAATAATGTTTTCCACTTTAGCCACCCGAGCAGCAATCCAGGAAACAATGTTTCCGCAACAATGTTTCCCAGTTTAGTCAGGTCCTTATGCGTACGTTTATCGCGTATGCTATTTTCAGGTTTGGAGAGATTTTGAGTTTGTTGGGACAGTTGTGATTCCGAGTTTAGATTACCGTGTTACCGTTTTGAAGCGTTGTTGTTTACCGATTAAAGGACATTGCTGTTGGACCGAGTTCGCCAACCGCTTTCGAACACCAAGTCACATACGAAGTTATTACCCATGGGATTGAGAAAGTCACTCGTGCAAGCCACATCTTATTTTAGAACTCTTCTGAAAGTATAGCTTGTTCTGTGAAAATGCCGTTAGGGCCGATTTACACGGTGCGATTTTTGTCGCATGCGACAAGTCACGACAGGCCTACGACATGACTTACGATTGTCGCAGCATTTTAAAACATGTTTTAAAATGCTACGATATTTTTTCTGACGTACACAACAATCGTAAAGCGTGTCGTTGGCCTGTCGTAAGCCGTTGTCGCATGCGACAAAAGTCGTACCGTGTAAATCGGCCCTTACATAGACCAAGTAGTGGAGTTGTAAGCTCCTGGTTGCTAGTATTTCGAGCCTCGAATCTGAATTTAGCCCTGCGGCCTACATCCATGCCAAAAACACATTAATTTCTTAAGCCTGGTTCACAAAAAAATTCATGATCAATAACAGGACAAACGCATGAAAAACTGACGTCAATTCGTTCTTTACAATAACAAAAAGGCAGAGCGTTCAAAATTAAGACAAAACACAAGAAGGACGCGAGAAAAAAATGCGAGAAACTTCAATTCAATCTGACTAGACCAATTTCGCGTCAATGTGTCATAAATTATGACTGAGAGTTTATGTGTCTGTCCGCTTATTTACCGTAAAAATTAGCCAATGAGGGCGCGAGAATTTTGCAGTCATTGTAAAATACTCGTTCGATGCCTCTAGGGTTGACTTCGTTCGCCATCTTGGAATACTCAATTGCGCGTGCGTATTTCAATGTGCTTGCGTTTGCGTTCGACGAGTGAACTTCCCGGTGTTT
This sequence comes from Montipora foliosa, assembly GCF_036669935.1. Taxonomy (NCBI): domain Eukaryota; kingdom Metazoa; phylum Cnidaria; class Anthozoa; order Scleractinia; family Acroporidae; genus Montipora; species Montipora foliosa. The sequence continues at coordinate 13,524,644 of NC_090882.1, read as the reverse complement.
GAGTTTGCATTTGCGTCGTACTTGTGAAACCGGCTTAAATCCCAACCCTAAATTATTCTTCTGTTGACTTACTTTGAGGACTGATCTTCATTTTTAACCGAATGCGATACAGCACCTCCCAAAAAGTCCCTGCAAGTATCCCGCAACACAACATGGCTCCTAATATCATCAGGTTTTTCTTGAACAGTTTGCTGCTTGGGTCCAGTAATCCACTGGATCGCTCGACTTCTAAGGGTTCTGGAGACACCTGAGGAACAAAGATCGAGGTCAGTTTTTTTCGGTGGGAAAACCTTGCTTGCACCTTTTAATAATACTTATCTTTATTATATGACTAGCTCCGTTAGCGGGCAAGATGAACAAAATCCCGCACTGTGATTGGTTACCCGAGAGGGCAAGATGGAGCTTTACTGCCCGCTCGGGATTTCTCGCTTGGTCTCGCAAGATCAAAGGTCATTTTTTTGTTGTTTTATCCCATATCATAAACCCAGCTTGTTCGTTCAAGATGGCTGGATATTGGCCTCGTCCTTTTTTTGCGTGTTTATGGACTTCGACTTCGTCTCGGTCCATAAACACGCAAGAAAAGAACTTGGCCAATATCCAGCCATCTAGACCTCACGCTTGGTCAATAACAAATATCTATTTAAGTGTCAAGGTAGTATTTAGCGCTGGAGCAAATTTTGGTTTTTGAAGAGAGGGGAAAACCGCAGTGCCCAGGAAAAACCCTCTTGGAGCAGAGTATAGAGAAGCAACAAACTCAACCCACATTTGAACACGGTCCTCATTAATAAATGAACTGACCGTATGCAGCAGTTAACGGTCCGTTACAGTGCGGGTGTATTAGACAACACTCCACTGGTGGGAGGCGAGTGTTCTAACCCCTGAGCCAAAACTGCTCCCCTGATGTTCTCAAAGCTGCTCCATCATTAAAATGTTTTGAACGGCTTCAAAAACTATCATTCAATAGGGCATGTCGTCCCTTCGGGATGCAACACATTTTTTTGCCAATTTATATACTTAGAGCTTGTTTTCAGAAAATGGCCTTGAGAAGCTTTTCATTTCAAAAGAAATTTCGTGCAATCACGACGCCAGAGTTCTATTCAGAAATTCAATCAGCCACTACTATAAGGGCAATGTTTTCATGTCAGGTTGTACATCTGGCAGTTCCTCCTTTCATTTGAGATTATGCATGAATTTATAAATTAAAAAAAAACCGTCAGCTAAGCCAATCCATCTTGGTGGAGGAAAACAAAAGATCTCTCACTGAACCTCCTTTTGTTCGTCCATCAACAATTGTACACTGTTTCTAGAGACCGAGTACAAACCATTTATAAGTGGCTTTCACGTCTTCACGCCGTTCTTCATTGCCGCCACGTTGGTGGAAGAAAACAAAAGTCTCTCATTGGTTCCTTTTGTTCGTCCACCAGCAATTGTACATTGCAGCATTGTTATATGTGGTTCTAGAGCTCGGGATTGGCTGAAAACGACCTATTAACCAGTTAAATGTAATGTTTGCTCTTCTTATTTTAATTTGCAAAATAGGATAAAAAAATTTCCATCGAAATCCCATGATCAATCGTTTTCTTTATGAAAAAACTTCATCCCAATCTACATTACTTTGTTCTTGCTTCCTTTGGCACTGATTTCAAAGCATCAAAGACAAATCTATAGGTATAAAACCTTTTTCAGGGGAAGCACTAAATGTGTTCATCCGATTGGACAAATTGCCTGATGAATATTAATAAGTTACAGAAGACTTTTTTAGACTGAAGTACGTACTGCTGCACGACTCCCATCTTT
>NC_090882.1:13507847-13515347 GCF_036669935.1 Montipora foliosa | reverse complement strand
AAAAACAGAACAGCAACAACTTTAAGAAACCCAACCATAACACCAACCCGGTGAGGGCAACACATCATGCATGCGTAGAACCATTTCACCCGGTCAATTAGTAGCCATGGACAGCTGTTTCGGCCTTGCTGGGCCTCATCAGCATTGCGTAGCTAACATACCAGGCGGGCGTCATAGACACCCCTTTAAATGGCAGCTCCACATGTACACAACAAAGGTGGTGAGCTGGGTTGGGAACAGCACGTTCTCCCACGGCAAGCCTGTGGGAAGGTGGATCACCAAAAGAGCAAGTGCTGCCAAGCAGTTGAACCAGGGACTACCAGGATTAACTTCAACTAGTGGTAAGAGGTCGCCTTGGACCCGGGACCTCCAGATCTCAAGGCGAGCATGTGTACCCTAACTATTGGGCCACACGGACTCCTACCACCATTTCGATTTGCATTTTATGTAGAATAACATTAACCAAATGTAAATTTAATCTCACCCTTTAAAAGCCTGTTCTGTAGATTGAATGGAAGGCCCTCCCTCACCGTTGAGTTCGAAGTCGAGAAACGTCCTCCCGTGTGTTTTGCAAGATTGACAGCACGTCACAGCCATGTCATTTACGAAGGGTGTCAAAAGGCCTCCAGGGACTGGATCGGTGTTGTTTTTGTCAGTGACATATGGATCCAGTAGTATCCAGTTTGTTGTCAAACGCTTTTCGCAGCGGCACGTCTCTAAGAAGGTAATGGATATTGTAAATGGTTTGAACCCAGGAGTCATATCATATTTAAGTGAAGTACGACTGTCCGGTTTCGGTGTAGTCCTAAAAACTTTTTTGTATGACATTGACCAACGTTTCGACAACCTCAGACGAAATCATCTTGACTGTGTCAAATAGTTGTAGCTTGATATATAGTCACGTGCACTTACATTACAAACAAAGTGTTTCCTTTTATTTTAACAGCTGTGGCAACGTTAAGAATACCTGCAAAAATAACTTCATTGGGACCATCTCCTTTCATTGTGAGACCTGTAATCTCAATGCGTTACATAGCAAAGTTTTCTAATCCTGTGAGAACAGTAGAAGTATTTTCTGCTGGTAGAACCACTTCCTTTGAATCCTCCCTATGAGGATGGAGCCCCAATTCAACCGCTTGATAGCGTATTCTGTAACCTGTCAGTATTCCGTTTAGAAGTTGAGCGGGGATAGGAGACCATTTTATAGGAATCGTATGAGTGGTCCACCAGTTTTCGGCTTCTACGTGAAGCGGTGCAACTTCAGGAACTGGAAGGAAAAAAGGTAGGCAATCAACAGAGATTTAAACACTTTAAATACAAAATTTTGCATCTTTGAGTAAAGGAATTTTCAGAAACGTTCTTTGATATGTTCCAACTGATCATGAGAATACCACACGTTTGAGGTGAACATGAATATTTTTTACACGTATCGAAAGCGATTTAGTTTGTTCATAAAAACATCTGCGTTCCTACAAAGTATCTAAGAAACTTATAGTAAAAGACCATGAGTATTGTTGAGTTATTCAGATTAACATTTAAATCGGGCAGCAGGTAAAAAAAAAATTTCTGACCACTCCCCAGGGGGGCTCTTCAGGACCAATGAAACACAATCACGACAGAACAGAACATTCAACAACAACTGTGAAGAATCCCAACTGGCCGGAGGCAAACCAGTTGGCTATTTACAAGTGCAGCTGAGAAGTTGAACCCAGGACTACCCGGAAGAAATTCAATGAGTGGTCAGAACGCGTCTTAAGCCCGGGATCCGGCATCTCAAGGCAAGCGCCCTAACCACATGTACTGGGCCACACTGCCTCTTCCAAAAGAAAGTGACGTAGCGTTGACAGTTTTGATGACTGTCAGCCATGATCTACAATTTCCATTTTGGAATAGAATCGTTTTCCTTTGGAAACGTGAAGGAGAAGTAAGGAATTGGTATCAAGATTTAAAGAAGTCTACACGTGACATGGTTGCTGTGTCGCTGTTGGTTGTCACGTGTGCCCTCGTAAACCATAAATGAATTTTACAAGTTCTGAGGCCTATATTTGAGTTCTGTTGAACGTGGAGTGGCTCGAAATACTTTGAATACCTTGTAGCTATATCCGCACCACATGTTGCCGCCTGTTAACACTGATATACGGCGCAATGCCTATTGGAAACTTTTTGAGCAGCTCGGTTTGTTCGCCACCTGTACTTACTATGGTTTTGCTGAGTTTAACACTTGGCTTCCGTTTCGATGGCTTACATTTTAATCCTCGAACACCTTAAATTAACTAGGCTTTCGTGAGTCTTGGAGCACGAGGAATATGTATAGAGTGTTATGACTAGGAGTAACAAAATTACTCAGTGGAAAACAGCAGACGTACCATCTTGGTCTGTCAGGAGAATTTTGCTTGTCGAAACTCCGTCTCCTTTTCTTGTGAATGCCAAGATAGTGACGTTATATAGAGTGAACTTCTTCAATCCCGTGATAGTAAGCGATCGTTGTACAGGAGGAATTTCCATGATCACTGAAGGGCCGTTTTCAACGATCTCCGTATAATGCATTTTGAAACCTTTGATGATTCCATTTTTATAAGCGTCGGGCACATCTTTCCAGGTTACGTGAAGCTCTGTTGAACGTGGAGTCCATGCGTTCATCTCTCCAGGGGCTCGATCTGGTGCTATTAACAGAAAAACGATATAAAACGGTAGTGAAGAAAACCAGAGATCGGGAAGGTATCAGATTTAAATTCACGTGTGCTTTTTCATGCTGTACTCTACGAACACCATGGCTATTGTCTCTTGGTCCGAGTGATGTTGAGTTGGGGAGAAGAACACCGTGAAGAGGACGCTTATCAAAATCGCCGCGTATCTTATTACCTGCATTTCTGGACATATCTGCTCTTGTCCGAGAGTCCATCACCGCCGAGTATGATTTAGTTGTAATACCCAAATTGGCCTAGTCCCTATCCAAGTCAGAAAAGAGTCTATTCTTAAACCAGGTTTTGCGGGAAAATAAACAATAGGCCAAATCGGTTAACTCAATGTAGTACTTAATTCAAATTGGAAACAAAACGTTTTGTTTCGGGGATTTCAATGTCATTCAAATGTGAATGCTACCAATACACAAAGAATTTTAACCTTGGGAGATTAGAATGAGGTTCATCATTTGCTCTATTGTTTATTTTCCGGCAAAACTTGGTTTAAAAATAAACACTTTTCTGACGCTAATGGGGAGAAACCTGATACCAGATTTTTACTCCGACTTGGGTAATGTACTCTTGTTTTGTCTTACTTTCTACACTGAATTGAAACCGCTCCACTACATCCTGAATCGTTCTATGAGCAACTTGAAATTAAAAAACAAAAACAAAAACAACGACATACTGTCTTCATCGGTGGAAACGTTGAATTTTTTGCTCATTACGCCATCCCTTGTTGTCCTTGCTGTAACATACACAGAGTATTGGGTAAACTTGTATAGTCCCACTAACTCGGCTTCCAAAGTCATTGAATTTATGGTGACGTTCCTTAGGAAGCGAGTAAAAAATGTCTCCCTCTCAATATAATACACCCGATAACCTCGAAGAATTCCATTGAGCCCAACAGTGCTGATTGGTTGCCAGGTGACGTAAATACTTGTCGAACTCGTATTGAACGCGGTGACGTTTGCTGGAGCAACCCTTGGAGCTGAAAAGGTAAATTATTATTTTCGAGTCTTAGAAATCCACAAAATTGCATTTCTGGTTTTCTAAAGAATTTCGGCAATGGTTCAAATTATTGAAACTAAATCACACACCTTCCTCATCCGTATTTCCCACAACAGCTGTACTCCATGGCCCATGACCCTTGCCGTTAAATGCACAAATTTGTACGCTATAATTTGTCCAAATTTCTAATCTTCCAAAAGTAATGCTCAATGTTTCACTTCCTTGAACCGTAACATTTCTCACTGGTTCGCCCGATTTGTTAACAAGAGCCACTCTGTAACCCAGGATGACACCATTTCGCTTCTCTTCGGTGACTGGTAGCCAAGAGACTTGAAGAGCAGTGGCATCAGCAGGAAGAGTTCTAACGCTGACCGGTGCACTCTCCGGAGCTGTTGAAGAACGGTATAATGAGTCAGCAAAGACTGTAACAAAGTGTCCCATCATCTCATGTACCTCAAATGTGAAAATGAAAATATAGGATAGTAAATGGTGTATTTCGCTCATGAGAAGTAGCTCCATGGGTAGAACATCCCGATTACCATGAGGTGTTACCGAAGTCTAAGTTTGAAACCTGCTAAAGACTCTGATTTCTCAATTTCCCTTAAGATCTATGTACACAATTTTAGGATGTGAACATTGAGAAAGAGGAGAGATAGAGTTATGGGATTGTCTACGTGAAACCCATAAACCCCTACCTCTGTCGATAAATTGCATTACGGGAATTTGAAGTTACAGGCACACGAATTATTGTAAACAGAAACTTGATCTGGCGAGGTCGAATTTGGGACTCCTTGCTTCAAAATCTGCATTAACGAAAACAGTTTTAAAGACTGAATTCCAAGACTGAAATCGATAAAATACACTACCACTCTCATCTGTCAGACAAAACAAGGCCTCTGAAATGTTTCCTTCTCCGACAATCGTAAATCCCAACAAGCGAATCTCATATTTGGTGAAGAATTCAAGACCAGTTATTTCCACATCAAGTGAACTTGAATTCAGAGTCACATTGCGAAAACTGTCCACCGGCTTGTCCTCTCTAGATCTTCTGTAAAATATCCGATAGCCCAGGAGAATCCCATTCACGTAGTCAGCGGGGATTGGTTGCCACGTGACATTTATACTCGTGGAGCTGGTGTTATATGAAATGATGTTTACTGGTGGGTGGGTGGGAACTAGTGAAATAAAGAAAAGAAGGAAGTCAGAGTTAAAAGTATACTTTTGAAAGCATAAGGTATTTCCAGCAAAACCTTGCCAGGTCGTGCTTGACAAAACAATTTCTTTTCGCAAGGCCATTTAAATAAATGTAAGAATTAAATAATCTCACAAACGTCTGGCTGTCACTTGCTTTCCAATGAATCACATCCAAAAACTATCAAATGGCTTTGTCGTACCATTTAATTATACTTTGAGTATTTTTTCCTTCAATATTACGTTTTCTCTACCTGTTTGCTGTCGTGTTACTAAAAAACTGCGATTTGTCTGAAATTTCAACTTAGTTGAGGTTTCATTCTCTTTGCTCCCGGGAATCTGAGGAATTCTTTGAGGACTATGACGGAATTAGTGCAGATAGTGTACAGGATAGCAACAAATGAGGAACACATATCTCCTGGTGAACCTCAAGAGGTGCCCTCACCTCTTGACCCACGTGGGAGTTTGGTAGATGTCACAGGATCGTCTCAAAGGTCTGGTAGACGGAAAATAAATACTCTTGTTTCCCACAGTGCACAGGATCTTACATATTTGCATTACATGGCCGATGCATCGACTGCACACAATCAAATGACAACATGAAGTAGCCGTAGTTTCTTTTGTTTTGTAGTTATCAAAAGTAAGTTTTCGTCCGTATTTGTAAACAGTCAACATTACAACATTTTCTTGAGGCCCTGATAGGGTAAATTCCGACAAGCGACATGGCCCAAAAAGTAGCGAGAGCACATAAAATGAAATTCCGACAAAAGACATCCTTCCCCCCCCCCCCCCCCACGTGTCAGGGCCTCTTTGTTTCCTCAACAGACGATTTTGTTGACGAAAAGCATCATGCTACTCACAAATTGACTTCAACAAAAGGTAAAAGAACTTGTTAAACTTAGTTAACTCTCCTATTTTAATCCTTTTAGCTCAGTTTGACAACGAGCCAGTTATTGGCAATCAAAAAACCGACAAATTCTTGGGTGGCAAAGGCGCTACTCATCCCATACATTCTTTCAAATATTTCGAATTTTCAAAGCATCATTGCTTAGAGATTATCTGGTATATCGCGCTCAAATTTTCAGAGATAGCTCATTATGCAAGGCACTTTCAATATTCAGGCCTCGGTTGTTCGAAGGGTGGATCTGATAGCGCTATCCAGTGGATAAATCACTATCCACTGGAAACTCAATTGGTTTTGCAAGTGTTTATCCGCTGGTTAGCGATTCATCCGGTGGATAGCGTTATCCACCTTTTGAACAACCGAGGCCAGAACCTCAACTTATTCTTGGCAGACTGATTAAAAAACGATATCCTTGAGCTAATGCGGCAAAAAAACAAAGATTCGCATATGGTTAGTTTGCAACCATTCTCTATAGCCAAAGATCGCAAAGGTGATATGTAGGTGATATGTGATATGTCAAACCGAAAAAAGGGAACAGCATTACCATCTTGTGCAGTTGTGATATTAATTTCCTGGCTTGGTACTCCGTAATCGACAGTATAGGCCAACACCTGAATTGTGTAGCTGGTGAACTTTTTCAATCCAGTCAGCTCGAAGCTTTGTGAAGAGGGCCCATTGATATCTCGCCTTCTTCGTCCACTTGTCACAGGAATGGTGATGTTCTGGCGTGTGTCTTCAGGTGATTGCGACTCAAAAAAGACGATCAAGTAAGCGCGTAAAACGCCATTGATGAAACGTATATCAACCGCTTTCCACGAAACACTCACTGATGAAGAACTTGGAGACTCGCTTGTAACATTTGAGGGAGGACGGCTGGGGGCTATAAGCAAAATGAGTTATTAACAAAACAACACCAAAACTGCCCTAGGGGAGATGGGGCACAAAATCTATTGCACACAATAGAGCCTCCTTCGATAACTTTTGCCACACACTGATTGACTCCATAGCTGATAACCGAGATTTAGTGAACAAACCATAACGGTAGAAACACAATAGGCAAAAAAAATCATAATAATGATAATAATAATAATAATAATAATAATAATAATAATAAGTTTATTTTACATAGCGACAATACCCATAGTGTTCAACACCGCTTTACATGATTTGAATATCTATACACATAAATTACAAAAATATAAATATATTTATATTTATTACACATAACATGAGAATTTTATTCCATAAAGCTCATTTGTACAAATCTATACGCTTTATTTTCACATGTGGAAAAGGCTTATACAGCCAATAAGAATGGCGTACGGCAATTTCACTTGTGGAAGTATAACCAATCAACGATAGCGTAAACGAGTTTCCATGCCAATCACTCGTGCATCTCGTGCAAATCGTACTTTGTTATTGAATTAAATTAAATTTGGATTTGGTTCTATTGTTAGTGAGTTTTTGTTTCTAATTTGCGTTCAGAAAACTATTTTAATGAAAATTCTCGTCTTATGTGTAATAAACCCTCACTCGCCCGTTCCTCGCTCGTTTGGGTTTTTGACACAGACAACTCGTGAATAAAACCCCGTACGCCGCACTTTCTATGACGTAAACTATATTAATTTCTAAAAATAAGGTGCATAAAAGAATCGAACTTGCCAGCCTCTTGAGTCCGAACGGAAATGACCTGACTAACGTTGGCAAAACCTT
>NC_090882.1:13482847-13495347 GCF_036669935.1 Montipora foliosa | reverse complement strand
TTTTGCAGGGAAAGAAACAGATGAATAGACCAAATCGGACCAAATTAACTCAAGGTTGTACTCAATTCAAACCCTTTCGGAATAAAACTATTTGTTCCAGGTATTTTCATATCATTTAAATGCGAATGCTGCATTATAATGCAAATACAATACACAAAGAATCTTAATCCCGGGAGATTAGAATTGGGTACAACTTTGAGTTAACTGATTTGGTCTATTGTTTATTTGGCTCATCCTCGGTGTAAAAACCTGTGAAACTCACAGATGACGTAACACAAAGGAAAACAAAAGAGCAGAAAAACATCAAACAATAACGTAACCCTACCACGAGCTAACAAAACAAAGAAAAATTTTCACAGGTTTTTACACCGAGGTAAACCCGTTTATTATGCCACAAAACTTGGTGTTCAAATAGACACTTTTCTGACGCTGATGGGGACAAACCTAATACCAGATTCGTACTCTTGGGTAATGGACTCTTGATAAGTGGTATTTTTGATAAGTTGGAGCATAGTTAATCGAGGGACTGGTCATGAAACCTTGGAACTTTCAAAGGCGAGATCAATGTTGTTGCAATCGATGTTGAATTGACCGTGACCATGCGCAATCTTTTGTTTTCGCTTCGCACGGGTTCGCAAATTAGTTGCGCATAATTTAATCGAAGGATTTGATTGGTTATCTTCTCGAAAAAAGGTGTGTTTTGAGCAGGGTCAAGGCCAAAAATACGGACAAAAACATGAAACAAAGGAACTTGTCCAGTTTCATAACCATCTCCATACATTAACTATGGTTGGAGAATACAGCATGCGCATGAGTTTCTTGTTCCAGGCCTTTTTGAGACAACATCGACCCCAAGTTTTTCTCTTTTGAGCTTGACTGAGGGAGAGAAGAGATTTGGGGAACCCTTAAACAAAGTGTTTTTTCGTTGCTTTTTGTGAAAAAAAATGAAAAGTGTCTTTAACTGGTGCATTCATGTTAGCACGAGGAGTGAGCAGGCAGCGTAAAGGTTCAAATCGCCAATTTTTGGCTATAAGAACCCTACGGCGCATATTCTACTTCACAGAGTTTCCCAAAGCCTCGGATCATGCGAAGACATAGGATCCGAGGCTCTGGTAACAAGAATGGTCGTGAGACTGATTTTATAATACCAAAACGAGCTGGCTATCGTGTATCTCAGGTGAGAATGTCGATGCAGTAACCGGAGTGAAGTCACGTCGTCACAATCGTTCCGTTCTGTCACTTACCTCCCTAAATTGGCGGGATGTACAACACGGAGTGTTACTTTACGTACATGAGGGTAAATACAGCTGTTTCTCTTTACTTGAGGAGTTTGGGGGACACTTTGTGACGTTCATAGTCCAGTTTCAAGTTCTCCCTGACCGCTGAATAAGAACACTGAAGACGCATTTTTACAGGGTTAGCCTTCATCTAAAGTGAATATAATTGATTTGTTTACTACTCTGTCTATTGTTTAGTTTCAAATTTTAGGTACTCTCCTGCCGGTATTTGTGAATATATTCAATTCAAATGGAGGCTAACCCTGTATAAATGCGTCTTCAGAGTTTTTATTCAGGGGTAATGAACAACTTAAAACTGGACTATTGACTGAATGCATAGATGGCGACCAAAATTGCATTCTTTTGTTTATGTGCTAATGAGACTCACTAGCCTCGCTCTCAAGCAACATTTCTTTTGTATTTTGTCCATGCAATCGAGGCTAGTGAGGCTAATTAGCACATAAACAAAAGAATATTTTTTTTGGCCGCCATTTGTGCATTCGGTCTATTACGTGCATTTCTGGACTTAAAACGCGACTTGCCATGCAGGAAACAGTCATTACCAGACTTTTCAGGACCTGTCAGGGTTGTTTGAGCCCCAGCAGACAGCAGCGTGGAGACCGGACCCCACTTTATACAGCCCTTGGTTTGATAATCGGGCACTGAAACGCTGTGATGGACCAATAAAACCAACAAAACCAGCAACCAAGACTAAGTCTTTTTATCTCAGTAGTTTATGACATTAGTTAACCAGGTCAGAACTTACTGTCATTTGCCTCAATATAATCGGCTTGTCTAGGGCTTGCCTCAAGCCACTCAACAACTGGTTCGGCTGCTTCGTATCCTGTTTCCCCAAATTTTACGGTGAGCTCGCATCCTATGGAAGAAAATGCTGAACCAGGAAGCTCAATGGGCCTAGAAACAGATAATGAAAGGCAGTTTTGACAAAGATGATTTGGCTCGGAAGTATTCCTCCACCACTTGCTAGAATTTTCGTTGCGAAGGAGATATGATGGAAGAAAGAAGTTTTAAAGTTTGTACGCCTCTCATTAAGTTCGGGTGCCCTTAATTATCTTTGCGTTCATTTTATAAAGTTTGCTTGTGCTCTATTAAGTTTGTCTGCAAATTATTAAGTTTGTAATCGTTTTGTGTCCATATCGATCGGCCAAGATAGTGCAGGGCCAGTTAATAGGGAGTTAAAGAAAGAACGACGGCCACGCCAATATAAAAAACGCCACAATACAAGAACAATACATCATTTGTTAAAAGAGGAAAAAAAGTACATATTCAGGCGTGCGGTACTCTGAGTATCAATGACGTGTGAAATCACCAAATTTCAGTTTTTGACGACAACGTGGGCATACAGATGTGAACATCTTTCATTCTCTAATTTTACTCTGAAACCAGTCCTACACAATTTTCGCTTACTACGTGATCGAGATATAATAATCGCGGAACACTTAATTGAGGTGACGTTTTCGTCGTTGTTTTAGATCTTAAGGCGCCCGCAAACGAGGAAACAAAGTTGCAGAAACATTTCTGCGGAACCAAATTTTTTCCCTTTTGCGGCCCCAGGAAACATTTGGTGCGTAAGTAAAATTTGTTTCCCGGGAAGCAAAAAGGTTTTCTGAATTTGTTCAGAAACATGTTGCTTCCTCAGATGTTTCCTCGTTTGCGCGCAGAGGAAACATTTAAAGATCCTAGACTCTAAAGACGACGTACGTGCTGCAGGCGTGTTTTATTACTTCTTTTCCGTGCTTTGAATCGTAATAACGCAGAAAGATCAAATTTGAAGAATTGCAGAGACCGTCCTTCTGCACTGTATCGCCTTTCCAAATAATACAATAATACACTGCATACTTAATTGACCACTCCTTTGGCTTTTCAGGGTCAACCAAACACAATCAACGAAACGAGAGAGCAGAACAACTACAACAACAACTGGTAAGAATCCCAACTGGCCGGAGGCAAACCAGTTGGCTATTTACAAGTTCGGCCGAGACGTTGAACCAGGGACTACCAGGGTCAAATTCAACGAGTGGCTCTTGAGCCCGGGAACTCAGGATCTCAAGGCAAGCGTCCTAACCACTGGGCCGCACTTAGTCTAGCCACGATAAGGTGGGCAACGACAGAATCAATTCTTACCAATATCTGTGAACAATGACGTCAGCACTGCTATTTGCAACCATTTTGATCTACAACGCGAAGAACAAATGCTGTTAAACATATTTTCTCGCGCTTCGGAATGCACACGTTGCTTTGCAGTCGGTATGTGTTTTTTACTTTCAATTCTGCTGTTTGTGCACTAGTATAAAAGGCATAATTTGTAAGTCAAGGTCACTCCGGCGACGGCATCTCTTGCTCGCTACACTTCTGTAAATTCTGCAGATGTAATCAATTTGACTGTAGATTCATTTGAGTATAGAGCAGTTTTCAATTAACAAATCGAAAGTGGTTCAGCGTTGTCTGTACTCTTATCGACAATGATATTCGTCATCACAGCAGCCGAGTGAGTCCACAACAAATTTTGACCACTGTAATGACGAATATCGTTGTCGATAAGAGTACAGACAACGCTGAACCACTTTCGATTTGTTTTCTACCACAATATTCAACGCTAAAGAAAGTTTTTATTTCAGAGCGTGAGCAAAATCATGACACAAAGAAAAAGCAAGCGTTGTACATAACTTTCTCGCAATATGATTGTTTTATTTCCCAAAATGGGCGTTCCTGATTGGCCATTACATTGCGTGACAAATTGACGCGAGCCTGACGCGTACACCGTTGTCTACACTCTTATTGACAACGGCAAATAAGCTAATCAGATTGCAAGATTACAAGCAATTGAGGTAAAAATGACTGGCGAAAGTCATTACCCGATTGCAATTGCTACGCTTGGTGATTGGTTTAAAAATCTCGCGCCAGTTTACCAATGAGAAGGAAAACCAAAACCAATCCTGATTTGCACGTGCGATTTGTCTGGCGCTTTGACCAAGTTATACGGAATTGCTACGAATTTGGATTGGTTCATTGCGCTATTTGCACCTGTTGTGATTGGTCAAAGTAATTTATTCGGTATTCGTTTTACGACACTCAATAGACCTTCTGCACGATGACGCCATATGCTCAAAAGTTCACCTCCCAGCCTCGTTTGCACAAAATTATTCACATCATCTGGACATACAATATTGTTTTCTTTACAAGTTTGTTCCTTTGGGATTCAGCTCAACCTAAAATTTACAAGTTTGATTTTCGAATTTGAGGCTAATATAAGGTGGTGAAATCAGCTAGTATCACGCATGAGGGCTATTGGAAACCGCTCTAATCAAATGAATTGTAAGAAATTTACATTGGTTTTTGGGGTCGTGTTTGAGTACTGTTTTTTCTTTCTTTTCCGCCGACGCCCGTATCATTGTGCCACGGCCCAATTGCTCAAAATCCAATTAAGCTAGTCCCTAATTGCTGGAAACCACTCATGGGTTCCTGTGGAAACATTTCAAAAAACTGCAGTTTATTTAATGATCACACCAAGTTTCCACAGGATTTGTAGCCTTCGACTTTGAATTGAACTTTTGAATTCCTTAAGCACAAAATTACTGAGGTTTTTCAAGAGAAAAATCAATCCTGGGTTGGTATTTAATCGCGGATTATTGAACTCGGCAGTCGTCTAGCTCTCAATAAACGAGATGGATATTCCTGACTCTTGTTTGCGTTGATGTATGTAAGTAAAGCATTTGACAAAAGATGGATACTCGATATTACATGAAGTTCTGCTTACATCATTTGTTACCATGTCTGTATTTGTGATAAATTCAACGGATTCAGGATCTAAGAGACTTTCTGTCCACGTTATGTCCGTAAAACTCAAATTGGCGTGAAGCTGTAAATTTGGTCCACCTACGAAAAAAGCAACACATTCTCCCTTACATGAGATCATAAAACTGAGCGGTTTTGCTTTGCACAGCTTTGGTTTTTCATTGTTGTGCTTTGTGATTGGTTCAAATCTCGCGCCACATTATTAGCCAATCAAGGGCAAAAGCAGGCGTTTTTGCGCCCTTTGCCGTACCAGATGAATGCACTTGCTCTGCCTTATCACTGGTACATTTGTTTAACTGTGTTTCTTATGATTGGCTATAGTAATAACACTACCTTCATCTTCTGATCGGAAGGTCTTGGTTTTGGTATAAAAACTGCACGTCTACGCAAGCCTCCGAGTTCCCTAAAAGTTTTTGCTACCTTTATCAACAGTTCATCTTAATCTAGTTAAATGTTTTCGCTTCAATTATTTTCTTCCTCAGTTGCATGAAGCAAAAACAACAGTTTAATTAAGGGCCGGAGGCCAAGTCACGATATTTGCCGAATTCTCTTCTGAAACGACGAAAAACCGGCCTTAGATAGGAGAATCTTTTGATGTCCCCTGATATAATGGATTTCGTCTTAAACGAATTTAGAAATACACAATGAACAAATACACAAACAAACAAATAAATAAGTCCATGTTAAAGTAGCCTCAAGACCCCAAATACAACAAATGATATTTCTGAAATTTACCTGATATTGTTGTCGAAATAAGAGGCAGCTAACGGAGGGAGACGATCAAGACGCTTTCGTATAAACGATCTTAGAAGGCACAACACAGCGAAGCGTGAAACGTTTTGCGTGGAAAATGTTACAGAAATGTAATGTCGCTAGCATGACGGGCCTACTATCAAAATCTTGTAAAGAACCACTAAATAGCCCTTATCGGAGTTATCAGAGGTTTTGCCACATGAACGAGGCTACGGGGTCATTTTGCATTGAATTGACTGTCTCTTAAGGCCAGGACACACTAGGCGATAAGTCGCTGCGACACGTCGCGGGGACAAGTCGCTGCAACAATTCTCCTTGTGTGACACGCTTAATTTTATGGAAATCATTGTCGCTGCGGCAGAATTTTGTCGCCGCAATCAGTCTCACGAATTCAAACCAGTTTGAATTCGTGCGACTAATCGCAGGGACAGAATTAGCGAAAGTAGCGTTTTCGCACCGTGTGTACACTTCCGGCAACAAGTCGCTGCGACAAAATATAAATGAACCAATGAAAGAGCGTCATATGGTCAGCCATATTGAATTAGAAAACTAGTTCACAACCCCCCTCATACGAGATCTCTGCGTGTACACCGAACAGGTGTCGTATCGCAGCGACTTGTTTTGCAAGTAGTACACATGGCCTTTAATTAAGCCTCTTTTGCATGTAGTTTTAAACAAAAGAAAATGTGCCTGCAGGCTCAACTTCAATAAGGTCCATTGAATACAATGTCAATTCGGAGGAGCAGGGTTTGATTCCCAGACTCGCCGTCATGCGTGAGTTGCGTTTGTTGGTTCTCTACTCTGCTTTGAGAGGTTTTGATTTGGGTACTCTGGTTTCCCCTCTCTTCGAAAAAAAACCAATGTTTGATTTGATTTAAATTAAATTGATTTGATTTCTATGAATCGTGTCCCTGCCCTAGAAGACTTGACACTTGAATAACGTTCATTAATTATAATTGCAATTGTGTAGTGATAGTTTACCTTTGTAGTAAGTGAAAAATGTAGCGACATCATCTCTGGATAGATTTTTGTACCATATAATGAGTTCATCAAAAGCGGCTTCCGGAAGATTCGCGTCGTTTACTTGTGGCCCTATTGTGAACCCCCCGACTTCCTCTGCAGGAAAATTGCCACCGATGCAGTCTTTAACAACGAAGTCCGTAACTTCAATCCCTTGAACAAAAACTTGTACATTATCAGGATCTGCGACAGTGCTGTATGTTAAAACATAGTGTGTCCAAATTTCCTTGGGGCTAACAAATCCGAAAACACATTTCCTGTTGGTGGTAGTGATTTCGAAAGCTACCTGTTAACAAAGTAAAAAGCGTTTTCTGTTTCCACTAAAAAAATACATAAAAGATTTTATGTATAGTCAAATGGGAACTCGGAAAAATTCGAGTACCTGATCAGATTGGAACCGACGACCCACCGTGATCTAGTACGGATGCTCTAACCACTGAGCTACTGGAGACTGTGTGGTGAGCAACGGTGAAATGTGGGTATAGACTACGACTACATCACGCAGTCACATAATCATAGTCTATAGTCACCACATAGTCTCCAGTAGCTCATTGGTTGGAGCATCCGTACTAGATCACGAGCGGGAAAGTTATAAGACAGTTTGGCACGAGAGGAGTGCCCTTGTGAATTCAAGTTCGGTCACCTTTCTCGTATTAGCAAAATCTCATAAATCAAGCATTCTAGCTTCCCTCCAAGGCGACTCCATTTGCAATTGTGCTAAGCTTTTTAACAACCCAACATTTGGAAAACATTTTTTCACAAAAACGTTTCAATTTTTTCACACTTAAGCAAGTATCCATTTTTTTAAGTAGACTAAGAGAGTATATTTGATAATGCATATGGTGACAAGAAGCTACACGACGTTTTATTGTTACAGTATTTCTTTTAAAATGTTTTTCTATATCCTTCATCGAAGCAGGTGAATTTAAAATTCAGTGACGCGGTCGGTATTTTGGTCCGTGATCTACAAAGGGAGATTTACAAAAAAAAAAAGAGATGCAGCCTTACCTGGGGAGTGTCGCCGACAATCTGGTACATTTTGTGACCTCTACTGCTATCACTATTGGAGGTAAAAAATACTTGTCGTGGCCCCTTAGTTTTGTGTTTGTACCGAAGCCACAGCATCAGCGTGAACCCACCGCTGCACAAAGACGGGTCAAAAAGACAGCTGTTGGCAAGTCCCTTGCTTAGCGTGAACACTCCATTATCTCCTTCTCCAAAGTAAACGGCATCACCCCTAATTCCTTTTATGGTGACTGGGTTGTTAGCTGGATGACCCCAGTCAGTCCCCGCAATATTCTTAACGTCCTTACACGAGTCCATTGTCCAGTAAAAAGCAGCGGATTTTGTGACTTCATCTATTTCTCGGACACCTTTGAGAATCAAGCAGAATAGAAGCGAGTCAACATGAGAACCTGTTCTTCAGAACCTTATGTAAGTGCAGATTAACGACTTGAAGCGAGAAGATATATGCTGTATATTTCATGCTGCTAATAACGACGTGAAGAAGAAGAAGAAGAAGAAGAAGAAGAAGAAGAAGAAGAAGAAGAAGAAGAAGAAGAAAAAGCGTGCTGTCAATTTAGTACCTTTACTCCAAAGGCCTTGGCAAACAGTTTCAACATCTTCAACATCCGTTCGATTTTTTTGAACAGCCATGTTAAAACCATTTGCCCCCGTCTTCCAACCGTGTTGAAACGTGTTGAGACCGGCGTGTTGAATCGAAGATGAATCGATGTTGAATGAGTTTAAAAGCGTTATTCTTAATTTCAACAACCATTCAACATTTCTTTTGTCATCGCGAATGTTGAATGAAGTTGACGCAGTTGGCCCCCCTCTTTCAACACTGTTGGGTATGCGCCTGCGCATCTCACAAATCGGTATTAGACGTGTTCATGTCCGTATTAGGGAGCTTACGAAACGAGGAAGACGACGGCTACGAGGACTTCAGTTAAAAATACGAGTTCGTGTTATTTGTATCACTACGAAACTATTTCATGTCGTTTCGCGTTAAAAATGTGTAGTAACTATAGAGGAATTAAACTTGTATGAGTGGGTTGGAAGCGTAGAAAGAGAACTGAAAATTCATCGTCTTGTCCTAACGTCCTCCACAGAACCTTGATTTTTGGTCATTTCACGTCGTCATTTAGGAGATGACGGCGAAGAAATGTACCAAAATGTAAGACGCACGTGCAGAGCGTGCAGAACCATTGTTTTTGCTCACTAAACCTATTGTTTTGTAGCGTCGTCGTTGCCGTCGGCGTCGTCGTTTCGTAAGCTCCCTAATCATAACAACAACCACGGCTACAACCTGGGACTGAATACCTGGCTTTTGTTTAACTAAATGTTGACGATGTGTTAGCAATCAACATCGTTCAAAATTGTTCAACAAAATCGAACGGATGTTGAAGAAAATGTCGAAACCATTTGCCCGGGCCTTAACTTGAAAAGCTACCGCAATCAATAAACTCAATGAATGTGGTAGTTTCCCTAGTTAGAGCATATTTGCATCATTATTGTTATGCAAAGGGTGTGTTGGAATAGTACGCCTAATTTGTTCCTGAAGCATAATTGAGTGTTTGTTTAAACTGAAATCTGGACACCGTTTATATCACCACAAAACCCCATTTTGTGTTCAAGAACTCACGAGGTGAACTATGACAACACGTTTAATTTGAGATCATTCACTCGTACCGCTTCCGATGGCTTAGACTCGTTTTCAAAAATCGTATTACTTACCAGGAACCCATGATCCGGAGCCTAAATCTCCATTGTGTTGTTGTCACGGCGTTTTCACAGACCGATTTATTTTTAGATTGAATTTCCCGCGAATGAGACTCCCACAGGAGGCAAAAGACCAATTACAAGAAACTAACCTGACGTCATAGGGTCACCTTTGTTTTGTTTTTTGTTTTTTTCGGAAAATGTAGTCTAAAAATAAATCGGTCTGTAAAAATGCCGTGACATAGGCCCAGTATGGGAGTTGACGGCTCCGGGTCATGGGTTCCTGTACTTACCGAATTGCGCGCCATTCTGCATTGTACCCTTTTAAGGCTGCCTATTTGATTCAGGCCAATTTTGTGCCTCGTTTATGAGTCGCATATCAAACGTTAGATCAATACTCCAATTTAAACAAATATTCAACCAATGCGCATCTTTTAGATTCAACCTAAACTGAATTTAAAATCGCCTACAAATCAGCCTTATCGCATGTACAAGTACAAGGAAAGGTTACGTTTATACCACCCTGGTCAGAGTTTTTCTCTGTCCTTGTGTGGGCCCATTTCCATCAGTAGGGCTAACGCTCACATGGTTCATATGGGATAGAAATCGAGCACTTCACATTACACTCTATTCAGTTAACTCTCTTATCGCATGTAGCTTCGTTTTTATGTTTCAGTTGCAATAGTACCTATTTTCAGGCAGCTTCCCGTACTCTGATTTCCCTTGTGTTGATATTTTTTTGAGGCTGGGCTATTTTCCCTCATTGAATGCCGGGACTGTAACCGACAGCAAGAAACTACACCTTCGTACTTTGCTTGCGTTTCTGGTAGAAACCACTCTTTATTTAAGGTGTTAAAGTGTCCGCAGCTATTGCTCACTGAACAGTCCTTTCGTGGACAACTTAAACCCAAATGATTACTAACCATTAGATCATTACCAGTGTTCTCACCAGGCGGCGCCCTGGCAGGATTCCCGCAAGAAAATTAGAAATGGCACAGACTTTTAGAAGGAACTTAGCAGTTTTTTAATGGTCAAGCGAATACTCCAGCTGTTTGCTTCTTCAAGTGAATGAAAACAGTTCATGAAAGATTTGATTGACTTTATTTTTCAGGAAAGGGGCCCCTGGGACCCCCTGAGGCAAAATCCTGGTGAAACACTGCTGACTACCCTAATTAGTATTAATAACAGGTTTTACTGGGTACCTTTGCTACAGCCATACAGCTCCACTCTCATCGATATGTGACGTTTCCAAGCAACGGGTCGGAAACGAATGAAGCGTGCCCACATGGAAGGGTTCAACTCGTGAGACACAACACCCTCTTGATCGATATTTCCATCAAAAATCTATTGATTAGGTAATGAATTTTTAGAAAGATGCAGATCAATGCATTTGAATGATTCCTTTAGAGAGGCAGAAAAGAAGAAGAAGAGGAAGAAGCAGAATAAAAAAGAGAATTCCGAGGACACCAAGATACTCCCATAACCCGAAAGTGTCGTTCTCCCTCATTTGGTCTTGCCCCGACAGTTTAATGTACAAGTCTAAATTTAGAATACGGGTCCCGCCAAATTATGGCCAATCAAATCACGCCTGATGACCATGATGCCTCTGACTGGTTTACAACCAAGTAGCTGCACGAGGAATTGCTTGCGCTTAAGGAGGCTCCCAAGAGTTTTAGGCTCGCGCGCAAGCTGGGCACTAGTATGGCGCGTAAAGCCTGAATCGCGCGTGTTTTTTTTTTTTTTTTTGTGCCGTTAGCGTGACCAAATCGGTAAAATTTACTGCTAATTTTCTTGCATTCCCTTCGGTAATTTTTTTTTTAATTGGTTCAGTTCTAACAACGTAATTACCGCTCGACAGTCATTTGACAACCGCTCTATTGAAAGTGATTGTATCAATTAGAAACCCCAGAAAATTTGAGCCCGGTTAACCAAATAATCTGAAGATTGTCGCTTTAACAACAATTTCTAAATTTCACAAAGAATGTACTGGCTCTTAAAGTGCTACTATAACCAAAAAATCAATTTTTATTTTTCTTTGGATTTGAAAACTATGTTAACTAAGCAGTAAGTGACCCAAGTTTTAAGCTTTGATTTAAAAAAGAGACCTGTCCATTTTAACTGGGATTTTCCAATCAAATGGTACGCAATTACTAACTTTGAAATCTTGAGAGAGCTGCATCGAGGAGAAAACGACGTCAAAGACTCAATAGTTTAAGAATGCAATGCGTGTGTACGCGGCTGAATTAATATGCAACACGGGAGTTCCGGGCTTTCAGACTTTTAAACTCGTGTTTTGCATATATAACAAGCTACGTTTACACCCTGAAATAGGCCATTTTCGAAATATCAAATATTCAGCTTGATATTGAGGCAGTGAGGACAAAGAAAATAGAACACGTTGAAATGAATCTGAAAAATATTTACATATCATCCACTTTCCTTTGTCTTTGTCCTCACTGCCTCACTATCAAGCTGAATTTTAATATATCGAAAAAGGCCTATTTTAAGCTGGTGAGTCAATGACGTCACTTTTCCTTAGATACAACTCTCTGAGGTCCAATCGGGTCAGTTTGGAACGTGAGTAATGTCGTACCGTAAAATCCCGGCAAAACTTGCATTCAAAGTAAACATCCTTTGGATAAAACTGATCAAAGTTCAAAATTTTGCCATTCAAGTGCTAAGCAATCCCACTTTGAAAATCTAAAGAAAAAAAGGAAGTGATTTTTTGATCACAGTAGCACTTTAAGGCTCTTTTTCGCTGAGTACTGAATCCAACAACATTAAAACAGGGTACATAAAAAAGATTAAACTAGTTCCTTGATCTTTAAAGTGAATTATTTATAACACGATGCCTTCTCAGACTGGATCAGTCAGAGAGGAAGCATAGCGATGATGTCACCGAAGATAGTTACC